>NC_142951.1:1342473-1414973 GCF_046866305.1 Octopus bimaculoides
CGAAGGTTCTTGGTCCTCATAATGTAGTATTCACTCTCTGAGCCTCATCACCACCCGATTACAACCTGTTCCTATGACCAGGGCCGAATACTTCATTCTATAGGTCGTCCAACTGATTCATATCTTTGATCTGTTGCACAACTGCATAGGGTTCCTCCTTCACATCTATACAATACCACTGGTCAATACTGGGTCTTTTGAAGTTTTAGCTTGATGCCTTTCCATATTCCGTATTGAATGACTTGGCGGCAGATGTCCCTGCGCCAAGACTTGTTCTGCTTTCCTTGCTAAAGACTGCTGTTTGGTCGACAGTGGAGCCCTGGTACCCGAACTTGTCAATCTGGACAAATGTGACCCCTTGCTATCTGTTGTATGGTAAGCTGCTCTGGTTCCATGGCTTCTGATATGGTCTTGGACTTGTTGGAGTTGATCTCAAGTTGGAACTTGGTAGAGGCTCCACTAACTTTATTTACCAATCTCTGGAGCTCAGCCATTGAGCTAATGACCAGCACAATGCCATCACCGTAAAGAATATTATTTTTTTTGACACTGTCTGTTGAGTGATCCAACTGAGGCCATCTGCTGACCGCCACATCACCTGTTTGGAGTGGAAATTAAAGCAGATGGCTGAAGCAAAACAGTTATGTTGAACTTCTTTCTCAATGCTAAAACTAGCCCCTAAACTCACATGAGCCTTTACACACTCACTTGTTGACCAAGTTTACTGTCTCTGCAGTAAGTTGACAATATGTAAACACACACACAGACATAGACACATATATACACAGACACACGTGTGATCGACCAGACAGTGGATGTTGTTATACATCACTGGTCACAATGCACTTTGCATCATTTTAGCTTTCAAATGAGGCCCCTTCCACTGGCAAGGCAAGCAGGCCAACGGCCCCCCCCCATGCTTAGAAGGCTAAGTCCATTGCAGGGTTACCCATTTACAGATGAATAGAGCGGGGTAATGTGAAATGAAGTGTTTTACTCAAAAACACGACTCCCAGCCAGTCTGAGAATCGAAACCACAATCTCATGATCAGGAATGCAACATGCCTAGCCACTCTGCCATGTCCCTTCATATTACACAGACACACACATAAATGAAAACAAGCTCAGAGAATTAACTCCAAGTGGCCAGGATCATGAATATGGACAATAGAGATAAATAAAGTTATGGTAAATTCTATAAATGAGGAATTCTTAATCTAATGAAAATAAGTTACCTTAGGCACTGGTGTGGCTGTGTGGTAAGAAGTTTGTTTCCTAACCACATGGTTCCGAGTCCAATCCCACTGTATGGCACTTTGGGCACATGTCTTCTTCTCTAGCCTTGATCTGACCAAAGCCTTGTGAATGGATTTGGTTGACAGAAACTAAAAGAAGCCTGTCGTATATATATGTGTGTGTGTGTTTGTACCTGTGTTTGTCCCTCCCCCATCAACTGTTAGACAACCAGTTTTGTTGTGCTTACCTCCCTGTGATCTAGCAGTTCAGCAAAAGAGACTGATAGAGTAAGTACCAAGTTGTTTAAAAAAAAAAATATACTGCAGTCGATTCATTTGACTGAAAATTCTTCAAGGGGGTGTCCCAGCATGGCCACAGTCTAATGACCTAGACAAGGAAAAGAAAAAGAAATACCTTTTTGCTATTGTGACCAGATCTGAATGAGAAGGGGACAAAACCTCCAGATTCAAGATTTTCTGAAATTGACCTGTCATTAGATTAAAGTTTGATTTTTGGAGACAAGTGGACGGCTGTGGACATGTGTTCCTTCAGTTAGACTTATTGTTGCTATATTTTTGATTTCTAAAGACTTATTTTTAAGCTGCTGTAATTAAGATTGGCAGCCATCTCTTGTGATAATAAGTGTAGAATCAAGGAGTTTCAGATTATCAGCGAAGTTAGGGCTCTGACAGTTTTCCATTCGATACTGTGTTGTTCCCCTTCTTCAGACTTCCTCATGTTGAAATCCACTTCTAGCAGGAAGAAATAGGGGACATTACACAGCTCTGTGACAATGTTGAACCTGTTTGTGTTCCTAACTTTGGTCCATTCATAGCAACAAATCTTCTGGTAAAGTGTTTGCTTGATGTTGTTATGGTAGATGAGCTTACCACAAAACATAAAGGTCTTAAAAAGAGATTATGCTGTCAAAGGCCTTCTTGAAGTCCATGAACTCAAGTACAAGTGGCTGGTGGAACGAGTGACTCGGATGACATTGCATAATGTGAAGATTTGTTTACTGCACAACCTTCTGCTCTTGAATCCTACTTTCTGGTTTCAGGCAAGTAAAGATGGGACTGCAGAACCCTTTACCTGGGACAAACAGCAAAGTTATTCGATGCTAGTTGCTGCTGTTAACTAAAATTTCCTTTCTTAGGCAAATGCAATTATCACGCCATCAAATTCAATTATCACTCCATCAAATGCAATTATCACTCCATCACCTCACTGCAGGCTTCAATGACTGACCCTTTAAGTTGAACAAAAAAAAAAAAAGTTTCCCAAGTCTCTCTGCTGTGACATCTGTCCCATGCTTAAGCAGTTCTACAGTCGTCTCATCTAACCTTGCTTCCTTGCTCTTCTTCAGGTGATGAATATTTCTTCCATTGAGAGGTCTTCATCTGCCACCTGTATGTGATCCAGCAATGGCCTCTCTTGGATGAAGATGGAGAGTCCACCCATTTGGTCAATCACCCATTTGGTCATAAGCAACGTCTGACCATCTTGATGCTTTAATTAGCTCTCATGAAACACCTTGCTTCTTCAGCTCTTTCACAATTCTCTACAGACATCAGGTGGCACTTCTCATTGCCGTTTCTTCCACCTCTTGACACCCCACCCCCTACAACTCCTTTCCATTTATCTATTGAGATGTCTATTATTCCTGTCTTGTTGTTTCCATTTGCGTACATCCTTTGCTTGACCGTTTTTTTTGCTTTTCCTTTTTATACCTGTTGATGATCAGGTACTGCAAAGCTGCACTGATCCATTAATCCTGGATATTACCTCTCCTGTATCCAAGTAACTCATTGGTGCATGCCATGATGATGAGTCCACTGTCTCTCATAATCAAATTCTTCACCATTTCAAGTTCCTGCCTGTCTTTGTGACATTTGTATCTTCCTTAGTTTCAAGCAGATCCACCCAACTCCCAGACTGCGGTTTGTACCAACATCGGCTCCATAAGTGCAGACATCTTTCAAGGACGAACAGTATCTTGCACAAATGCTGATGCATCGATCTCATTTCTGATGGTATCTCGCAACAAACTCCTTGTAGTTTTGTGGTTATGCTTCTGAGCAAAAAACCTGTTACTGGCACTGGAACCCACAGCAGTTACCCAGTAGCAGCAGCCCTTTACTGTTGTCTATGAAGAATAATCCCTACCTGTGGTTGTCCAGTTAAGCATTGGAGTCACCCCTCACCCATCACCCCTCACCCTTCACCCCTCACCCTCGAGCTGTAACTGAGGAATTTAAAGCTGGCTGCCCTTAGGAGCTCCTCTACACTGGTGACCTTATTCTTATTGCTGAAGAAAGTTCAGGTGTGGAAGCAAGGTCTGAAATCAAAGGGCTTTGGACTTAATTTAGCAATGACCAAAGTCCTAGTGAGTAGAAAAACTGACAAATCACTGACCTCTTCAGAGAGACGGCCCTGTTTGACATGCTGAAAAGATGTTGATTGAAACTCCATCAGGTTTATCCAGTGTAAGCCATGGACGACACATAAGAGGTGCAGTGGTATGATGGGGAGGTCAACAGAGAAAGTAGTCTTTGTGACCCTTTCAAATGTCCAGTGGAAGCCTTAGAAGTGGTAATAGTTTCCGTTACCTAGGCAACCAAGTTAGCAGTGAAGGAAAAGAAAAACGTGTAATGGTGAATAAATAAGTCCAAAATTTTTTTTCTAAATCTCCTGTTTTTGCAAAAACTATTTCCCAGTATTTTCCAACTCCTATACATACCTCACACAAATGTAACATCTACATTTAACTTTGGAGTACTGGAATATGATATTAAACATCTTTAAAAAATGCAGAGTAACACAGATTTGATGGAAGAAAGTTTTCATCTAAGTGCTTTTCACTGTTTTCACTTTCTCAAACATGTGTTATGAGGTAATCTGTAAAGTAGCAATAGTTTGGAGGAGCAGCTTTTATCAATTCTGGTTTAGTTTCAGATTGAAAATATTTTATAAAATACACCTCCTTTGCCTGTCATAACTGACTGCTTTTTTTTTTTTTAATTCTGAAAAAGAAATAAAAAAAGGAATATTTTGGATTTCTCATTTCCACAAATCTAGATGTTCACTACAAGCAACATTCCTAACAGTTTGAGCTTTGATTTGTTGTTTTATGTATCCTGACTCGGTCATTTAATTTTGTTCCTATTTGGCTAATATTGCATTGTGGAAATCTTATGCACTAAATGAGTTTTTTTCTCTGTTTTGTAATTCATTTTTTGCATTATCTTTAAATTCTTTCTCATTCTGAATATTTTGATTTCACCCTGTTTATTCAACTCACATGTTCCACAACAAAACTCTCCACATTTCATTACCTGCATTGTTTTCTCTTCCAATATGATTTCATGTTTCTTAAGAATTTTTTTGAGATTTGGTGGTTGTCATCTATGACTATTTATTTTCTTAGATTCTATGACTGGTGTAAAGTTGGAAGGTATCGTTTAGCCAAATGTTTGATGTTGTGGTTTCTGGGATTGTGGTTGGCTACAACTAGAATATTTCTCTTTGTACCTTACCACTCTTTGTGAGAGTTTCTCTAAGTCAGATATTAGGGTTTATTTTGTCATGGCTAGGACATGATTTACTAAATTTTTCAGGTATTTTTGTCTCTGAAAGAATAATTTTAGTTCTGCCAGTTCTCTATCTTGTCTACTGAGATATTTTTTTTTAATATGGGATGGATGGCAAGATTCTTTTGTTTGTTTGTGTCTTTGCTATAGAGATTGTTTTTTCTTTCCTTGTATCTATCATAGGTTATTCTTAGTGCCATTGCAATTTATATATCTACAATCACAATATCGACCAGACCATCAGCTGGTGTTATACACTGCTGCCCATAATATGCTTCCAGTTCTGTCTTGATTATGCCATTCTTTTCCATTTTGACCCAAATTCTTTACCAGTCTCTTGAACGCCACTTGGCAACTGCATGGGTTCACCTGTTGTCTGTGAATCTTGCAACATGTTCAGCTATTCCTTGACGTTACACCCTCACCATTCTCTCTTTTACCCTCTGGCGAACCATATGTTCTCTTCAGAAAGACACCTGCTCCTGTCCCCTCCTCTCATACTTTCACATTCCTGCAATACTTATACCCCCCCCCCCACTCAGTTGAGGGGGACATTAATCTTGCAAGCACTTGGTGACCTCACTGATGATGGTTCTACAAATATGCACCCAGCACACTCTGTAAAATCGTTGGAATTAGGAAGAGCATCCAGTTTCTAAAAACCATGCCAGAGCTGACATAGGAGCTCAATGCAGCCCACTGGGTTGTTGGTGCCTGTCAAACTGTCCATCCATGCCAACATAGGAGAAAAGGATGTGAAGTATATATATATATATATATATGTATATATATATAAAAATATGTGCGAAATGCATGTACATTGTTTGTGCTTATAGCAGTATGTACAATGTATTTTTCATTTATATACATTTGGTATGTCACCACTGGTGATCGGAAAGGGTTTTTACTAACTCATACCATGAAATCTATAGATTTGGGACTATCCAAATTATTTTATAAGTCCTCGTTGTCTATTTTCCTTGCTTATAACCTTGTGTAGTGGAATAATAATCGAAGTGGTTCATAGACCTTTTGGGGTCTATTTCTAGCAGACTGGTGTTGTAATCATCAACACCCTTATAATTTTAATATAAATTAACCATTATGGTATTTTTAGTATGCTGGCCACTGATAAATCATTAAATAGTAATTTTATCCTAATTATGTATAAAAATATATTTATATATATATATATATATATATATATATATATATATATATATATATATATATATATATATATATATATATATATATATATATATAGGTAGATAAACATATATCATCATCATTTAGTTTCACTGCATGTCACCTTGGGCAAGTGTCTTCTTACTATAGCCTTGGGCCAACAAAAGCCTTGTGAGTCAATCTGGTAGACAGAAACTGAAAGGAGCCTGTCATTTGGCGAACCACCCAAGTTACGGGACGTAAATACACCAACACCGGTTGCCCCGTGGTGGTGGGGCACACGAAGACATACAAAATATATATAAATAAAAATTATAAATTTATATATTGTGTTTGTATATCACGCACACAAATGTGTATAGGTTTAAAATTTCTGCACAAGGAAGGCAATTTCGGGACAGGGCTAAACCGATTAGCTCGACCCTGGGGTTCAACTGGGTAAACAGGCGGAATTTGAACTCAGAACGTAATGACAGACGAACTACCACTAAGCATTTTGCCCGGCGTGCAACTCACCGCCTTCAAATATATTTTAAGTTGTAAGCCACAATGTTGAAATTTTATATGGGGGGGGGGGGGGGGGAAGGACTCATCTTTTCAAGTCAAAAGTTTTATGGAGTTATGTATAATCTGTGACTGTCCTCATAATTTGTCTTCTTTCTTTTACTCCTGATAGAATAAAATAGAAAAGAAAAAAGAAATTAGTAATAATAATAATAATAATAACTCGACAAAACTAATAATGCTTTAGATATGCCCCTCCTTCAACACTTCAATGTGACTCTGGGAAAAGTTTCTGTTTTGAATAATAATAATTTAATTATATAAATTTGTAGGAGTATTTTTCTGAAAATAGTATGTTTTCGTAGAAAAATAGTAAATGTAGACTTCAACTTCATTTTAGGACATATATTCTGTTAAATTTGTATATTTTTACGAAGCCCAACCCGAACCTTACTAAATGGCTTCGATGCAACAATTTCTGCGTAAATCGACGTTTTCGGAGCAAACCGAAAAATTATGAGAATTTCTTTAAAAAGCAACCTTTTTATTTTATTTAATCTAGAGTAAATTTCATCGGATTATATTTCAGTATATTTCAGGTATTTTCATAAAGAAAGGCGAGACCGGATATTGCTCACACACACGTAACTTCTTTTAATCCGCAGACGTGCCAAAGTAGCTTAAAGTCCGATAGTTTCGTACATACCATTCATAGACAAACACTCATTTTTCTCTTTATATCTAAATCTACTCCTTGCTTTTTTTTTCTCTCTCTCTTAAATTATTTCTATTTCTTCTCTTCCTGTCACCTCTCCGTAGTTTTTTTCACCGTGTAATAAATAGAAAGAAGAAGACGAAAACGAAGCAGGACATGCCAGAGCGATCTTCTCGCACTTGCTACGGTGTTATTTCCTTTAGAAAGCAAAGGCGGTGGCGAAATAAGTGAGATAGTTAGATAGGATTGTAGCTAAGAGGTCGGCGGAGAGGATGGACTTCCGCAAACTTCGCTTAGTTTTTATTTATTTTTTTACCTATTTATTTCTAGCGTGTGAAAATTTCCCACGACTCCTCTCTCCCTCCCTCCGCGTCTCTCTTTGCCTCTCTCTCTCTCCCTTCTCCTCCTTGTCGGTCTCTGTCTTTCTTTTCTGTCTGAATGTCTGTCGTTACCCGCGCGTGGTTTCCTTTGACCTATTGTTGTTGTTGTTGTTGTGGCTTTTTAAAAATATTTTTATTCATGTTATTGAGTGTTACGACGATGAATCGAGGATTCTATCTATCTATCTATCTATCTATCTATCTATCTATCTATCTATCTATCTCTGTGTGTGCATGTATTATCACACACACACTTGCTCACATTGACATTCCGATGAAGACCAAGCAGGCCGAAACTTCGGAGTTACTATCAACATTATTCTTGTTAAATAAATAATAAATATGTACTCGAACAAATCCTTCACTTAAATGTAAAATTGTTTTTATTATAATACAACATAAAAACACACACACACACACACACACACGTGTATGTGTGTGTGTGTGAAAAGAAAGGTTATTATTCGAAAGCAACATTGACTGACGACGCAACTGATGGCGGGGGGAGGAGGGCGATGACTCAAGCTGAGAGTAAATTTATCGTAAAGTTCAAGTTGACGAGACTAAGATTCGCTTGACGGCGAGGGTGTGTGTGTGTGTGTGTGTGTGTATTTAGATTTTTGATGTATGTGTGTGCGTGTCTCTGTCTATGTATGTATGGAGCACACGGACAGAACAAAACAGTAAGGCAGAGATGCTTAGAGTCATGTTTGGTTAATATTTACTTTAACACCCAGCCACCCCACAAAAAACAAGTGTAATAGGTGTAAAAAAATGTGTATTAAACGAATATGAAAACAAAAATTTGCGCCAACGAACCGGGGGTGGGGGTGGGGAGAGGACTTTCGGAAAATTCACAAGATCCGATTTTTCCCCTCATAACTTTTGGGAAAATGGATATCTTTTCATGAAATTTTATAGAGATACCTTTCAAACGCCATAGATTACGATTATAAAGAAATTTGTGGGGGGAAATTTTTCCGAGGGGGTGAGGAGAGGACTTTCGGAAAATTTATACGATACGATTTTTTCCCTCATAACTTTCAGGAAAATGGATATCTTTCAATGAAATTTTATATAAATACCTTTCAAACGATATAAATTAATACAATAAGGAAATTTGTGGGGAAAAGTTTTCCCGAGGGGGTGGAGAAAGGACTTTCGGAAAATTCACACGATCCGGTTTTTCCACTCATAACTTTTAGGAAAATGGAAATCTTTCAATGAAATTTTATATAAATCTATACATACATACATACATACATGTATATCCATGTATATTCTGTCTTCTCTCTTTCTTACTAATTCTTTAGTCATCACTCAGTTGATGCCTCTTCATTCAAGGTTTTGCTTCTATGAGTGGAATTTCTTCTCCAAATCTACTCTAGGGTCAGCTGTAAGAACTTGGCCATCAGCACGGACAACTGGTCTGAAACTGACATAACTTGGAGGACTATAATGAACCGAAGGACTCTTACCTGTGGGCTAAATTCATCACAGACCTCACTGCTCACTTTCACCTTGCTGTCTGTTACCACCTGTATGGCTCTTGCAAACCACTCAGTCTCCTAGTCTCCAACCAAATCTGAGAGTGCTAAACCCTATCAGAGCTTTCTCTTGATCAACAAATGTGATTAACCAAACATCTCTTCTACAAGAATCTGCTTTTCCCCCCAACCCTCTTGTCTCATATTTTGGCCCCTCACCTTCAAGCTTAAAGCCAACCCCTCCTCCCTCCATAGCCTTGTGAGTTGCATGCTGATCTCAATAGTACCGGTGGCATGTTAAAAAAGCACCGAGAGCACACTGGTTAGTGGCTCCTCTTGCAACTGTTTCACTTGGAAGACAGCAAAAGATGTCCTTCTCAACACAAAGCCAAACTGATTCTGTCTTCCTAATTCACTGAGCTCTGACTTTTTCTGTGACTTTCATAGCATCATCTAACAGTTTGACACCTGTAGATTGTGCATCTCTTTTACCCTTGTAGCAGTTTACAATGCTACTGCTGCTGTGCTACTCCTTGCTTATAATAGCTACCTGACTTGTTATGCTGGTGACCATCTCATCAGAAATTTTAAAGTATCTTAGCTGTTATTCTTGATGGATCTTGGAGCCTTCCCTACCTTCACATCCTTAATCACTCTATCTACCATACTGCTGTCAAGTTAAATGACTGGTCCCTCTGTTGGGTCTGCATTGGGCTGGCCCTTTTGTTCCAGTCATTCTCTTCATTCAACAACATTTCATAGTAGCACTTCCCAATCCTTTATTTGGTCTTGTCAATGCCATGTGTCCCTTTTTATCACTTGCATGGACTAAATTGGTGCTTTGGTATATAGGAAACCGTGAATAACATATTCACAGATATTGCTGAATGCAACTGAGGTACCATTAAGTGAAAATCACCATATATGTATCATACTAAATGTATATACACCATTGAAAAGTATGCGTGAAATGTATGTCACTCTCGTGAGTCACTGCTGCAATGATGTTCGCCTCAACCCAACATGTATTGGGATTTTGATGCCTGTCTATGATGAGATTTTTCTCTCAAGCAAAATCCACAGCATCATGCCTTTCAATGGTCTATATACATCAAGTATGATACGCAAATTGGTAGGTGTAGGGAATGGAGAAGGTAAATCCAAACTGTCCCCTACACCTATCACCTAATTGTCGCTTAATTAGCAATTCTTGTTGTTAAACCTTGACTTGTATAGATGCAGTCATCGAAATGTCCATCAAATTCGATATGGAACGAAGTGGATAAAATACGTTGATTGATAAACTTTGCTGGTCAAGTATCCTCCGCTTTATGTCATTGGATCGCATTGCTCTATTACGACTATGTTACAAGGCCTTCGAGGAAAGAAGCTATCCTAAAGCTGGCTCGGATGGACCTGTTGTTAGTTTTGAATACGTGGTGTAGTGTACGGTGACGCCTTCATTTCACTTCATTCATTTGTTGTCAACCGTTGCTGGTACCTACCGAGGTAGAACACCCTGTTATTTTCCTGACTCCGACACAATTCAACAAACACATTTTACTCTATTACACACACTGTTTCCATTTTCTCGCTCTACTGGTTTGTTTAGTAATAAACAAAAGAACAATGATCGTTAATCGATAAACCAAGAAACGTTCTTCTTTCTCTCAGATATTTCTGGATACAGGAGGTCTGTAATGTTTTATTCAAGAACCTCTGCTGTCGGCAAGAGATTGCCACCTTTTGCGTTTCGAGGTCCTAAACAAACACAAAGCAACTAAATTCAATCAATAATGAAAATCACAGTCCTTTATGTTTTTGCGAACCACCACATTTGTTTTTTATGTAGATTTACTGTTATTTATGTAACCTAGCGTCAGGTTTAATGTTATATAAACGCGTGTCATGTTATGTAATAATACAGTTCGAAACGTCAAAGACTTTCCGTATTCCCGAGCGTCATACTAATATATACTTTTGTTATTTACACCACCTGTCCTCGTCTGTTGTTATTATTTGTATATTCTCCCAAATACAGTTTTAAGGTCGTTCCCTCTTCGCAGCATTGTCAAACGTGTTTCTGTTTATCTCGTAAACACAGGTATATTGTAAATAGCTCGGGCTGTGTGTGCGTGTGTGTGTATTGTTTTCTCGGTAAATTTTCAGATTAACACCCGCACGATTTTCACTAGGGTGTTAGGGTTAGGGAATTCCGCCCCTAACCCTAACCGTAACCCTAAACCCTAACCCAAACTCTAACCCAAACCCTAACACCCTAGTGAAAATCGTGCGGGTGTCAATCTGAAAACTGACCGATTTCTCACTCTCTCCATTCCTCTTATACTTAATATCCTTCCTTCTCATCCAATTGTTTTCTCCTTATTTCCCTCCGTTAATAATATTACCATCTTTTCTACTCAAGGCACAAGGCTCGAAATTTTGGGGGAGGTGGCCAGTCGATCAGATCGATCCCAGTACGCAACTGGTACTTAATTTATCGACCCCGAAAGGATGAACGACAAAGTCGACCTTGGCGGAATTTGAACCTCCCTAAATAATATTAAAATTCCTCGCCATCTTGCCAACTTGGGACATAGTTATTTGTAACTTAAAATATTCGTTGTGGTTGATCATCTCAGTGCAACTGGAACGCCTATAGCTGGGCTCCAAACTGCCATTAGAACTTTATTATAAACTCGTGTTTGTCCCTGTCTGGGCTAACTTCGTATTTTGTTAAAAAAATTTCTTTTAGTCAGGAGAGAAGGCAGAGCCCTTAACCCAATTTCGGGTTCCCGAAGCAGGGAAAAAGGTTTCCTCAAATCGCAGACTTTCGCCCGAATGATTGTATCGAATTGAATTGCGCTAATGGAATCCCTACCCCGAAGGTACCGCCAGGCAACGAATTAAGTCTACCACCCAAGTAGGCCATGGGTGAGGTTTTAACACAGAACGCAAATACCGCAAGGCATCTGGTTCGACATTCTTGCACTTCTACCAACCGACTGTCTTTGGTTCATTATCTAGTTTAAAGCCTGCCCCCCCCCCCCCCCGCCCCCCCCAAACAGCAAAACAAGTGTACAAAATTGTGTATTAAATAAAAATTTGCACCCACGAACTGGGGGTGAGGAGAGGACTTTCGGAAAATTCACACGATCCGATTTTTTTCCTCATAACTTTCGGGAAAATGGATATCTTTTAATGAAACTTTAAACTAGAGATCAACCTTGTCTTTGAGCGTTTCTTTTTCATCGACCCCTCCCACTCCGCAAAAAAAAAAAAAAAAAAAGGATAGACTCTCAGCCATACATTGAACCCGCAGCGCTGATAACGAAGACTTCATCTTTATGGAATATAACTTTGCAGACACACAGGTCATCTGATCAAGCAGACATATAAATCAAAGCACATTCCCTCCATGACATTCCGTCGCGAATATGATTTGAGGGATAGAGACCCTCCGTCCCACGTGTCTCAGCATTTGAGGGACTGTTAGTTTCTATTTCTATTCGAGTCATCCACCTAGAGGCTTCTTCGTTGACTCGGGGCTAGACATTTCTACACAGAACCTGAATAAACAAACTGATATATGACTTAAAACATTCCAGCCATGACCATCCCATATTTTTATCATTATTTCATGAGTCTCACATTATCTGAAGATTGTAATTACTTTTATTACGAATTTATGAATGCCATTTTCGTCACCAGCATGTAAAAATACATCAAAACTACATTAAAAAACAATAATAATAATAATCAGGTGAAAATTGAAAACCTTCAAATGGTTGGAAGAAATTAACAAGATCCCCCGTTTTTCCTTCTTTTAGATTCGGCTGTAATTCGAGGACGATTTGGCTGCTATTTCTAGCATGCCCAGCAACTGCGGATCTCCCCTCACCATCGCCCGAAATAGTTGTGTATATAGTAAATAAGATTATTTTGGGAAAGTCATTTTCGTAGGAATTAGGGTTAATTAGTTTATTGTCCTGTAGTTGGTAATTAAATACTACAATTTATATTTGTTGCGTACGTGACCAGCACACACATATAATGTGTGTATACTGCGTATATATATATATATATATATGTATGTATGTATGTATGTATAATGTTACTTTTTCTGGGACTTTTCCGCCCTCAATGATTTGTTTATTCAACCAATGAAGTTTAGTCTCCCACCATAAGTAAATGTTTTTTTCTTCTGCTTCCTACAAGTTGATAAACAATACCACATATGTGTGTGTGTGTGTGTAATTCTTGAGGAAGAATATTATTGATAACGACTTGGAAATTTCGGTTGATGGCTTCGAAGTCACTGTCAATAATATCCGTGTTTAAAAATAATAAATTTGTACTCTACACAAAAATATAGAGCAACCCAGCAGATTATGAATGTAAAAATTGTTTTTCTTTTTATAACTGAATATAAAACAAACATATCTGTATTATGTATATATATGTGTGTGTGTGTGTGTATATGTAATGTGTATCTGTATACACAGTGTCTGTATATATATATATATATATATATATATATATATATATATATATATATATATATATATATATATATATATATATATATATTCACACACACATACATACATACACATGTGTGTGCGTGTGTAGTTTCTCACGATTTTCCTGTGAATTTTTGGCTGCAATTAGTTTTGCTGCTGGTGCTGCTGCTACTACTACTACAACTTACCAACAGAGGAGCCTCTAGGTGGTATCTCAACCTGCTAGGAATAACAGCTAAATAATCCTAAAATCATGCTATACCGTCTTAAAAAAATAAGGAATACATATTGGACGACGTAATCGGTTACTCTTAGATACACTATGCTTAAGAAAATAATAATGTTAATAAAGTGTGTGTGTTGTGGGGAGATGGTATGGCCGGAAGGTTTATTGATCGAAAGGTCTGACCTAGGGCTATATAACCACCATCGTTGGTGAACAGAGAAAGATTGCTTTCAAATCTTAATTTAACCATTAATTAATTACCACTATTTTAATGAAGTTTATAATTTATCTGGATGTGAAATGTTGAATGTATTTTATTTGACTCTGAAAAAAAAAGTTTGTCCTTGTTTATAATTATAAGGTGGCCATCACAACATGATACCCCCTCCCCTTTTTAAACAGAAATAACTGGCATTCGAGAAAGGAATGGCACACACCTCAGAGCGTTGAACAAAATATTTTGCAGTTATTTACGTACGGCGCTTTAAAGCTCCGAGTTCAAATCCCGCCGAAACCAACTTTGTTTTTCATCTTTTCGGATTCGAATAAATATAGGGTAAAGACCTTATTTTTGGTACAAAACAGAAGGGACCACATTCTAAACGATATGCAACATTCATCTAGTTTATAAAAATAAATCACCATTTTATATAAGTGATTGCTATGATTAATTAAACCGAGTTAATTAGCGTTTTATTGTATATTTTATATTCATAAAAACAGCTCACTCAAGAATTTTTGCAGACATTTGGGGATTCCATATGTATTGAATAAATAATAATTTCTGACCCGACGAGGGAACCTGTTATTAAATAACACTAATTAAACGGACGTAATTACCATTTTATCGTATATTTTATAAATAATCAAACACCATATTTTCGGCTTTTTGTTGACATTTTATAGATTCCATCATGTTTCAATGTTGTCCTTTCTGTTTTGGAAGGAGATCGTTCTTTTCGTACAAATTGGGTATTTTAACTCGTTAAGTTCCCGTCAAGTACTGGGGTGAATGACATCGGTTAACGCCTTCTACTTAAATCAGAAACTATAATTTGAATTTTATATAATTTCATTTGTTTTTGGTCACATTTCGCCCGGAGATCTTTGATAGGGAGCTGGGTGGTGATGCTAGAGTAAATAGTATCTTAATTCTAGTTTCTTTAGCACTAAAATAGATGAGACATAATTCTCGGCATAAAATATGTAAGATGCCAGCCAGCCTGTCTTAAGAAGCATTTCCCATGCTTGTTTGTTTATTCCCTTACTTGAACGTTTCTTATTTAGGTGTCGCGCCCAGAAGGAAAGACTTACTGGCACATCCGCAAAGGATTTTGAAATACTTTATCCACTTGGCTTTATTATTCTTACATCAGATTTACTGGAGGGAGGTGCGGAGAAGAGATGTGACGTTAATGTCTTTCCCAAAAGCATCAACAATGTAGATGAAATGGTTTTCGGGATGGGCTGGCATCCCTCTCTTGAAGTACATCCAGTTTAGGCTCAGTAGTTCAGGTACTTAAATGGAGGACGCCTGTTGGTTTTACCAGAAATATTTGATAATATTGTTAATAATATTTATTATTAATACAACAAACTGCATACTATAATAAATGATTATATTTTATTTTTGCATCAATTATTATTATTATTATTATTTTTCCCTTAATCAAACTGGTTTTAACTTTTGTAAATATGGTTTTAGTGCTAATATTTTTTTTTTTGTTAAATTTTTTATTTAACCACTTGTGGTTCTAGTTTTGGGTTCAGTCCCACTACATGGCACTTTGGGCAAATGTCTTCTAGTATTGCTCAGGGCCGGCCAAAGCCCGTGAATGGATCTGCTTGCTAGAAAATTAAAGAAGTTTGTCGTGTGTGTGTGTCTCCTTGTCTTGACATCATAAAATGATTTTAAAGAGCAACATCATTATGATAACAATGTCATTTGTTTCCAGTGTTTTGTGAAAAACGTATCTGGTCATGGGGAAACCTTGTTCAGGAGGAGGTGAGGGTTAGTGACAGGAAGGACTTTGGCCATAAAAAAATCTGCCTCAACAAAATCCATCAGAACCATGCCATATGAAGCTTATCCAGGACAGATAAGCCACTGATGTTTGCCCAACACAAGGTGTTAACCCAGTCTCATGAAAGATGGTAGCACCTTGAGTGCTGATCACATAAATCAAGAGAAGTGCTGCTGGCCACATCTGTTGTATTTGCATTAATTTTTGTAAAACACAAAATTTATCATTATGATTCTTATTATTGTAGTTAGTTATTTATTTCAATTTTTTTTTTTTTTTCGTAAGATATACTTGACTATACTTGTGATATACTTAGAGACATCATTAGCATGGTTTCCTCGGGTTATAGGGCGTTTTGGATCTTTCATCAATCACACACCATCACCCTGATGTCTGTCAGAAATGGCTAACGTCCAGTTTGTGTCCAGACAGCACCACTACTCCGAGGGCTCACACCTCCTGCAGTACAACCATCGTGAAGCAACCTCTGCAGAAGGACTGGTGCTGAAGACCCCGCATTCCACCTTCATGGGATCATACCGTGTTTCCTCCCTGGTACCTACCCTCGGTTCTATTATACAAATTTCCTGTTTTTAAAGCAATATGAATGAAAATCTTCCTTCAAAATTCCATGTTAATTTATGCTTCATGTAGCAGCTTAATAATAAGAAAATTATTTTTCTAAATTCTTTATTATTTTCTACGTTGAGACAAGGCAGAGTATTTCAAGAGAAATATGGTAAGAAAAGGGTTTGATATTTCAGGGCTGTGTTTGGCAAAATTTTTAATTCTCATATTGTCTGTCTCTTGTCTTACCCCATTCCTGTATGGAAGACATTAAATGATTATGGTGATGATGATGATGTTTCAATACTATGAATAGGTAAAGCTTATCACTAATCATTAGATAGAAGCAGGGTGGGGTGGGGTGGGGGGAAAACTATAAGGAATGTGTTTTGTTGGCTTGTTTGTGCCAAGTTGAAAATCTTCCAACAGACTTGGATTTGATCCTGACACCTGCACACCGACACACATCCACCAGTTCTCTATCATATCGCTTGAAGGATTAGTAATCTATGCATAGGTTTTAGTCAGTATGGTATGAATTACGATAGGGTGTTTCATCATCATCATCATCATCATCATCAGCTGGTAAAAATGAGTTGTACCTGTAATTCAAAGGGTGGGGCAGCCATGTCACATTCTGTGTCATGCTGAATCTCCCTGAGAATTATGTTAAGGGTATGTGTGTGGCTGTGGAGTACTCAGCCACTTGCATGTTAAGTTCACGTGCAAGCTGTTCCATTGATTGGATCAACTTGGACCCTCTTCACTGTAACTGACAGACACCCAGGCCTACATAAGTTTGTAGGTGAACCCTCCTATATTTCTTGGAAGGTGAGGGCACCAGCAGTGGTCCCTCTTGACCCTCTTACAATTCAGCAGAGAGAAAGAGATAGGAGTTGACCCCAGTATTTTTTTTTTAATCTTTTAATCAGACTGGAAGGCAATGCCCATGACCCTATTCCCATTACAAGCTTTTGAGACTGGTGGGAGTGAAAGAGGAAGGGATCCCCAAACAGAAAACTTGACCTTAATGCTTGTAACACAGTAGTGCCCTTTAAAGGCATCTAAAGCGCCAGGTGATGATGTTAAGCCGGGTGATGCCTTAAGTATATCATAAAAGGAAGCCACTGTGGGATTTGAACTCAGAACACAAAGAACTGGAACAAATACCACAAGGCATCTGCTCTGACATTCTTACAGTTCCACTAATCCATTACCTTGGATTGGTGCTTATCACCACCTCCACCTCCCATCAACAGTGAAAGGCAATGATGATCTCAGCAGGATTTGAACTCAGAACATAGAGACACAATGAATAGTGCAAAGCGTTCTGCCCAATGTGCCAACGACCGCTACTTTATTTATCAATGCTTGAGGAATGACAGGCAAAATTGATCCTGGCAGGAACTGAGCTCAGTGCCACTCCAGTCACTGAGTCACTGCAATGCACTCACTGCTCTACCAATTCTGTCAATCACCTAACCTAAGTGGTTATATGGTAGAAGTTTCCCTAAATTCTTAGTAATAAAGTTGTGCTTAATTCCTCGTCTAGACTACTTATTAGGAAGTTTCTGAAGCAAATAGGCATAAGTATAAACTACTTTTCATAATTAAAGTATAATATATGCATATGTAAATTTGTTAACATGTGACTTATGGGTAAATATAATTACTGACATTAAAATATGCTGATTGGTTTCGTTATTAGCAGACTTATGTAATTAGAGTTTTACGTACAGTGAGATTTTGTTTTTCAAATTTGGAGAAAAACCATTTTTTAAAAACTTTAACAGTCGAGATTTCAATCCTTGGATTATATTTAATGTGTCTTAACTGTTTTGTTTCTGTATTTCTAATAATATGTGCTACCTGTATTTAAATTAATTTTAAAAATCTTTTATCTTTTACCTGTTTCACTCATTAGATGGTGGCTAGCCTTGGAGAATATTAGTCGAATATCTTGACTCCACTGCTTGGTTTTTTTCTTTTTTAGCTAATAAGACGGCGAGCAGGCAGAATCGTTAGCATGCTGGGCAAACTGCTTAGCGGTAATTTGTCTGAGTTCTGAGTTCAAATTCCGCCTAGGTTGACTTTGCCTTTCATCCTTTCAGGGTCTATAAATTAAGTACCAGTTGAGCACTGGGGTAAATATTATTGACTATACCCCTCCCCCAAATTTCAGGCCTTGTGCCTATAGTAAAAAGGATTATTATTATTAGTAGTAGTAGTACAGCTGTATTACTGCTAAGAACCTTCATTTAATAGCAGTTATCTGTTATGGGGTTAAAACATTTTTTTTTACCCCTATTAGAATATAAAGGAATTATTGTGGGAGGTGCCAACCATTTGTTGCTAAGGAAGAGAATAAATTTTTTATCCAAGATTATATCTAAGACAATTCTGAGACGTAAATTAGTAAATTATTTGTCACCCACAAACTCATTTAGTTCAAATATTTTGCGACTGACATTTTACATAATTAAAAAAGAAAAAATACAAAAATGACGAAATGGCCCAACAACAACAAAAAAAAAATTGCTGATTTCAGCGAGTTCACCTTCTCACAGACATTTGATTCTGATTTTTAAAAAAAAATCAAAACAAAACAAAAAAGCATTTTAAAATCAACAATAAAAAAAAACCATGAACAAAAATAAAAGATCATGTTTTGTTTTTGTTTTTGTTTTGGAAGATTGTTGTTGGATTTTTCGTTTTTTCCTTTTCTCTGGAATTTGATACTTGCAGGAGTGTTTGGAGATGTTCTGGGCCAAATTCCATTGTCTGAACACTTGTGCTTTTTTCTGCTGTTGTCATAAATAGGCCGGTGGAGCTGAGAACTAGCGCCGTTGGTATCAGCCTTGCCTGTGGGAACCAAACTGCTTCTGATGGTTACATTTCTGCTGGAAGAACAGGAAATAATTCTACGACACATTTATATCGGCATCATTGCTTCTCTTCCTTATTATTCCACCAGATTTCCAATTGGTTTAACTTAAACAGAGATGAATATATTTTGTTGTATCTTGGGTGGGTCATTATGGCAATAATAAACACATGTACTGGTTCCATTTCATTTATTATTATTATTATTATTATGAAGTTGGCGAACTTGCAGAAATGTTAGCATGCCGGGTGAAATACTTAGCGGTATTTTGTCTGTCTTTATATTCTGAGTTCAAATTCTGTCGAGGTTGACTTTGCCTTTTATCCTTTCGGGGTCAATAAATTAAGTACCAGTTGCATACTGAGGTCAATGTAATCAACTGGCCCCCCCTCCCCAAAAATTTTGGGCCTTGTGCCTAGAGTAGAAAAGAAGCTGTTAGCATGGCGGGTAAAATGCTTAGCAACATTTCATTTCTCTTTGCGTTCTGAGTTCAAATACTGCTAGGGTCAACTTTGCCTTTCGTCCTTTCAGGGTCAATGAAATAAAGACTAGTTGAGAGCACTGGAGTTGATGTAATTGTCTTGCCCACTCTCCTGAAATTGCTGGCCTTGTGCCAAGATTTGAAATCATAATTATCAGTATTGTTTGACAGCCCATGGTGGCAAGGTGGCAGAATCACCACTGCTGTTTCTAGCATGTCGAGCAACTTCTTATAACCTGCCTCTTTGGCTCATACCACTATCACTACCGATATATAAATATAGTGACAGAGGCATGAATGCCTTTCCATTACATAATAAAAGAAATTATATTGACTAAAGTTTATAAATGTTAAAGTTTTGTGGTGGAGTAGCCATGATTAGACCTGTCTACATGAACCTGTGATACAAATATAATTGAAGTATTTTAATTAGCGTTAACATATTTAATGAAGTAAGCATCAAAGATCTAATTTATACATTAGGTCAATGATTAATGCTATTTTAATTAATTTTGGCAGCAAGTACCTAAGACGGTATTTTTTTAAAATGTGGAACAGACCTTGTTAAACTCAATGTAATGTCGATAGATTTAAAAGTAAATTTAATTCAGTGGAACTGTCTTAATGAAAATCATCCTTATTGGGATTAATTTGATTAAGATAGATCTTATTGGGTCTATCTTACTGAAGACAATCTTTATTAATGAAGATAGTCTTTATTCACAGTATCAATGAGGTTATTGGATGTTGTCATACACCACTGGTCACAGTGCACTTCCTCATATTGTTGTAGCTTTCAAATGATACCTCTGCACTGGTTAGGCATGCAGACCAACGTTCTCCCTGAATGGGACACCAGTCCCTTAGAAGGGTGGCCCGTTTGTAGTTGAGTGGACTGGACCAATGTGTAGTGAAGTGTTTTGCTTGAGAACACAATGCACTGCCGTTCTGGGAATTGAAACCATGATCTTGCAATAAGGGATGCAACACTCTAACCACAATGCCATACTCCTTCACAGTCCTTATTACACCTACCTTAATGAGGGTAGATCTGTTGGACCTAACTTTCTTGGAGCTCCAGAGCTTGTCTGAGACAATGTGAAGGAAGAAACTTGATTCAGGGGGAAAGAAACATGGATGCTGCACTGTTGCATTATGACAAGACAATGGCTCATGCACCATTCCTTGTCCAAGACTTTTTGGCAAAGCATGAAATGACTCTCATCTCCCAGTTGCCTCACTTTCTGGATTTGGTTTCCAAAACTGAAATCCACATTGATTTCAGATCATAGAAGAGATTGAAGAATATTCATAACAAGAACTGTGTACCAAACCCTGGAAGTGTTTCAGCTGATGCTTATAAACCATTTTAAAGGAGGCAAGTCTGATTAAATTGTAGGTAAAGCAATAAAGTACGTTTTTTCTGAAAAAAAATTTTTTTTTTGTAAAACTGACATGTAGGTGGTATTGCTGAGTGAGCAAGGATTCAGAAGCTGTTTTGGTAAAAATTCTAACCGAAGCCTGCTTCTCTCAGTTGTTGGAGATTCTCTTGTAAAATTCAGGAATTAAAACATGTTGAAGGAGATTTGGCTGTCATACTGAGGAGATTAAATGATTATAAAGAAATTCGCTGATTGGTTTCAGAAGCTGTTTGTTGACTTGTTTAAAAATGTTATCTTTAAATGTATTTTTGTGTTTGTTCCATGAAGGATTAAAAAGTAAGTTTAGCTTAAGACAAATACATTTGTTAGAAAAGCAGCCAGATTTCACTTAATGCACATCCTATCATCTTAAAATGCCAGGAGGAAAA
The DNA here is from genome assembly GCF_046866305.1 of Octopus bimaculoides. Taxonomy (NCBI): domain Eukaryota; kingdom Metazoa; phylum Mollusca; class Cephalopoda; order Octopoda; family Octopodidae; genus Octopus; species Octopus bimaculoides. The sequence goes on from NC_142951.1 coordinate 1,364,089, forward strand.
AGGACATGTTGTTAACATTATAGTTCCATATTTCCAAAAAGACAGTTTGCATAGTTTGAGCTTACTTTGTGAAGAGTGAAAAGAATTCAATATGTTTTGAGGTTTTAGAACAATAGAATAAATGTATTAAATACATAGAGAGAGAGAGAGAGAGAGAGTAAACATAAGACATGCAAGATAAGTGCACATACTAGGTTTGGTGGCAGTTAATGGGTAAAGGAATGTTACACAACACATACGCACTCAGGTCCTGGGGTGCTGCCAGGGGAGTCTACTCTGATGCAAGCGTCCAGACCAGATCTGTGTATAAGCCTTGATAAAGCCTAATCTTATTGCTTCTACAACATTGACCTTTCCTTTCTTCATTTCCTCCTATACATCAGTCCTTGAGCTCCTATAAAAGGCTATGGGCCTTCCCCTTCCTTACCTGACTAAATCATATTGTATTTTCCAGTATATTTCGAGTCAATGTAGTACATAGTGCAAACATGTAGTGAAAATATTCACATCCCCAAAAAGAACCCAAACTTAAGCCCTTTAGCATTTAAACTGGCCACATCCGGCCCAAATATTCTACCTTGTTTTGTTTTCAAATTGGCCTGAGATCCAGCCTCTCATACTGACCTTGCAATGTCATAAAAATAAACAATCTCATCATCAAAATCTGGAAGCTACACAGTAATTAATGCATGATTAATTAAAAAAAAAAGAAATGTGAATAAGTAAGCATTAGATTTGACAGAATAACCTGAAAGTTAAAGGGTTAAGATATGGGGCCCCTATTTTGTGAGTCATAGGAATTTCAGGGGATGACTAGGGCCTGTGAAGACCATTCCTATCTGTATTCGTAAGCCACTATATGTGACTGGTGGTAGGTCATCCTTGTGTTATGTCTCCTCACCACAGGATGCTCGTAGACATGGTCCAACGCTACCAAGAAGCCATCAGATTCTGGAGCAGACACCACCAGGAATTCCCTGTTGCCCTCCAGTTAGCCAGGTTGCGGCCCTAGTACTACCAGTGTCAGACCTGTGTGCCTTGGGTGGCCCTACTAGGGACTCCGAAATCCCCGATGGCATAGCTCTGACACTCGCTTGTTTAACCTTCCCACCGTAATGCGGTCAAGGGTCAGGTTTTGAAACGAGGTTCTCATAGTGAAAGAGAGATGACTAGAATTTTTATCCTGTATTTTCTGACATTACAAGTGGACGTAGTAAATAATGCAAACATGTAGTGTAAACATTCAAACATCATTCACTGTCTTTCCAAACCCTGCTACATTTCACATGGAATTTTTGCTCCCTCCAAAGTCATCTTCTTGTATAAGTCGAGATCTACCTTTTCTTTTTTGTTTTTTTTGTGTGTAAATTTGGGTCTAAAAAATTCCATTTGTTTGCTGGAAAGTATGGTAACAAAAATAAGAACACAATTTGGTGGAAATTTGCTCTGGTTAACCAAGTATACTTCGCCTGCTATAGAGACAACATTAACAAGAAAAGAATTTAAAACTCCAAATGCCCCCCCACCCCACGCACCCAAAAAATAAAAATCATACAAACAAAACTAAAACAGTTTATTTAGAGTGAAGGTATTATGTAGTGTAAAGGTTGGGTGTTTTGTTTGTCTGTTTTTTTTTTGTTTTTTTTTAGCCTCATTCCCTGACACTTTAAACTAGGAGCAATAGTAAATTTAGTTGCCCCCCCTCTCTGTCTCACACACACACACTCTCTCTTTTCCTACTCTGCCTTCTCCCCCTCCTGTCATTCCTTTAGTCACTTTATTGCAGTGCTTGTGTTTTTCTTTTTCTTTTTTGAGTGGACTTGCTCTTAGCTGTATTATTTGAAATTACATACCATTGTCTGTGTGTGTGTGTGTGTGTACAAGTATATACTTGCACACAAAACATTTTGATTAACTTGTGTGTGTGTGTGTATATATATATATATATATATATGTATATATCTATGTATCTATGTATATGGTTACATCATTTAATGTCCAGTTTCTTATGCTTAACATGGGTCAGATAGAATTTGTTGAGATAGCTTTCCTACAGCTGGATGCCTTTCCTGTCACCAACCTTCACCTGCTTCCAGGCAAGGTAATATCTCCCTATGGCCAGACATGGTTTTCATGGAAAACTGGAAACAATATCACGTGTATGACAGTGATGCATGCTTATACAACGATCATGTAATGCCAAGACAAGAGTACACACACACACAAGAGGCTTCTTTCAGTTTCCATCTGCCAAATCCACTCACAAGGCTTTGGTTGATAATATAATAGAAGACACTTGTTTCAGGTTCCATATTGCGGGACTGAACCCAAGGCTACATATGGCCTCATCTGTGCTGATCATCTTGTATAGTAAATCAGGTTGTATAAGAAGGTGTCATTCCTAAAGACTGAAACAGCAGCATCATTGTCCACTGCTTACAAGGGCAAAAGGGACACATTGAAGAGGGAGGTAACTGCAGCAGCACTGACGCCTCTGTAGCTGCTTTCAATACCCAAGCAACTCTCAAGAATTAGTAGATAGCTACACCTGGAAATCAAAGCAAGCTGCGTGGCACCTTGGGCAAGTGTCTTCTCCTATAGCCTCGAGGCAACCAAAGCCTTGTGAGTGGATTTGGTTGACAGAAACTAAAAGAAGCCCGTCGTATATACATATGTGTGTGTGTGTGTGTATGTTTGTGTGTCTGTGTTTATTCATCCACTATCGCTTGACAACCGATGCTGGTGTGTTTATGTCCCCATAACTTAGCAGATTTGCAAAAGAGACCTATACAATAAGTACTAGGCTTACGAGGAATAATTCCTGGGGTTGATTTGTTTGACTAAAGGCAGTGCTCCAGCATGGCCACAGTCAAATGACTGAAACTAATAAAAGAATACAAATATATGTATATATATATATATACATATATAAATATATATGTGTGTGTATGTGTGTGTGTGTATATATATATGCATCTACATAGCTCTGCATAAACACACCAGATGATAGAATAGAGTGACGAAAGAGAAAGAACCCATGAACAGGAGATGGAACAATGCAAAGAAACCAATATTTCCTTTGTATTTCTCTTATTAAAAAAAAAAGAATTGCTTTCCAGGAACTTTATGAAACCTTAAAATATCTTTATGGAAATATATAGATTTAAAAGTATTGATGGATATTTTGGTGGGGGAACGGAGTGGTGTTAATGTAAAAATTATATTAAAATAGCTTAAAATTATTTATTAATTTATTTTGTTTTTAGTTTCAATTTCTCGTTTTGATAAAAAAAAAAATGAGTTTGAAAAGTTGTAAGTTCGTGTAAGCATTAATTTTTTTTTTGTATTTTTGTTAAAATTTCATTTCAACATTTATTGGTGGTATTTTTAGTTAACCACCTGCTGCATTCCAGAAATGAAAAGAAAGAGTTAGTTTCACCACCACCATCATCACCACCACCATCATTATAATCATCATCATCATCATCATCATCATTGCCAACATTCCATCACCTCAACCACCAACCCTCCACCATCATTATCACCATCAGGGTGGTGTGGAGTGGTGGTGGTGGTGGTGGTGGTGGTGGTGGTGGTGGTGGTGGTTCTGCACTGTCTCTTCCTGAGCTAGAAATAGCAGGCAAGTCTTGCTCAAATCAACCCCTACACTCTACCACCTGACACATACACACAAAGAGGGATGGAGATAACGCTGCACTTGTATAGATATATTATGACCTGCTTAACATATTGTGTTTGAATAAAGGAAAATCTTTAATCATAAGTCTGCTCAATCAGCACTTAATTGGGGCTCAGTAACAGTACAATCATTATCACCATCTTTATCATCATCATCATCATCATCACACCCATAATCATCATCATCATCATCATCATCATCATCATCATCATCATCATCATCAACATTATTGTGATTATAAAGGTAAAGACCCCCTTTCGGTCATGAATGACCATGGGATTGCACCTAGAAAGGCACAAGTCTGGGCAAGGTTGTTTGTGGAAGACCAGAAGTTGTTCATGCATACCAGCTCCCCCCCCCCCCCTCCACACCACCGATGTTATCCAAGCAGAAGACAAAGGTCGATGAATTGGAACAACATGAATTAACGCGTCTTCCTCAAGAAAACAACACACCACCTAGTCTGGGAATCGAACTCACTACCTCATGATTGTGAGCCCACTGCTCTAACCTACGAGCCAGGCAGTCACCAGTTTTTAAGCCCTCTTGCAGTAGTAGTTGGTGACTGGAAGAGCGTCCAGCTGTAAAAAAATCTGCCTCAGCAAATTTCATGTAACTCATCTATCAGCATGTGGAGGCACATGGCTTAGTGGTTAGGGTGTTGGACTCATGATCATAATAAGATTGTGGTTTTGATTCCTGGACTGGGCGACATGTTGTGTTCTTGAGCAAAACACTTTATTTCACGTTGCTTCAGTCCACTCAGCTGGCAAAAATAAATAAACCTGCAATGGACCGGTGTCCCATCCAGGTGCAGAATGTATATACTATGAAACCAGGAAACCGGCCCTTGTGAGTCGGCAGTGTCGCTCAAGAAGGCCACTTTACTGCATGGAGAAACATGTAAAAACAACAATTGATGGTAAATTGAAGTCGAAATCAAATGCAATGGTTTTCGGAAGTTTTATAATAGAATTAATGTTAAATTCATTAAAGTGCTTGCAATAGAATTAATGAATTTCAGTTTCATTGCTGAGAGGTCACTGAATTCATTAACTGGATGTTTACAAGTATGTGCATGCGTATGTGTGAGAAAAGTATCTTTCTCTCACTCTCTTCTTCCCCCCTTTCTCTTTCTCTCTTCCTCTCCTCTTTCTCTCTCTCTCTCTCATGTATGCTTACGTGTTCATGTCCCTTTTCTTTAACTCTTAAAATAGTTTTATTTTCAAATTAAATGTTATATTTAAGTGTTTTTGAATAATAATCCTTTCTACCTTAAGCATGAGGCTTGAAATTCTTTTTGGTGGAGGGGGGGGCTAGTCAATTACATCGACCTCAGTACTCAACTGGTACCTATTTCATTGACCCAGAAAGGACGAATAGCAAAGTTGACACAAGCAGAGTTTGAACTCCACACGTGATGATGGACAAAATGTTGCTTAAGCATTTTTGGCTGACGTGCTCATAATTCTGCCAGTTCACCACCTTATTTGCATTGCATAATAATGATGATAGGTTTACTGAAACATGTGTATGTTTTATAAAGCTTTAAATACCATATATGTTCCCTGGCAGTGAGCTGGTAGAATCGTTAGTGCATCAGGCAAAATGCTTAGCAGAATTTCATCTGTCTTTATGTTCTGAGTTCAAATTCCACCAAGTTCAACTTTACGATTCATCCCTTTCAGAGTTGGTTAAAGAAGTACCAGTCATATACTGGGGTTGTTATAATCAACTTACCCTTTCCTCCGAAATTGCAGGCCTTGTGTCAAAGCTTAAAACCATTATTACTATTTCTGTGTCTATGTGTGTGTGTATGTGTATGGTGATTTTCTTCCAGTTTCTGTGTACCAAATTCACTCACATATGTTGGTCAGCCTGGAGCCATAGTAGAAGATATTTGCCCAAGGTACCATACAGTGGAACTGTACCCTAAACCATATAGTAGGAAGCAAAACACGAAAAGTTAAATTCAACTTCAGCAGAATTTGAACTTAAAACCATAAGACTAGCAGATAACTGGACATCATTGCTAGCAATGAAGCTAGCATCTTCTGCTGGATGGATAATGTCAGTGTGCATGTGCGACAGAGTGTAAATGATTTAAGAGGAAAACTGGGAATAAGAGGCATCAGAAGTTGTGTGCAAGAGGGAAGAAGGCTGCGCTGCTTTGGTCATGTGATGTGTATGGCTGAAGGCAGCTGCATGAAGAAGTGCTGAGCTCTAGTTGTGGAAGGAACCTGTGGAAGGGGTAGACCCAGGAAGACGTGGGACGAAATAGTGAGAAAGGATCTTTGGACACTGGGCCTCGCTGAGAAAATGACAAGGGACCAGGATAAGTGGTGATTTGCTGTACTTGATAAGACGCGTCAAACTAAGTAAAACTGCTGTCTTCCACACATACAGGCTGGTCCTTTACAGGTGCCGGTGCCACTTAAAAAGCACCCATGTCGGTACTGCATAGACACACCCATGCCAGTGGCATGTAAGAAGCACTCAGTACGCTCTGCTAAGTGGTTGGCATTAGGAAGGGCATCGAGCTATAGAAACCATGTTACATCAGACAGTTGGGGGTCTGGACAGCTCCCTGCTAGCCAGCCCCATGTCAAACTGTCCAATCCATGCCAGCATGGAGAGTGGACATCAAACGATGATGATGCTACTGTATCTAAGTTTAGGTCATTTCGTTAATATTTTGCTGCGTTTCTTTTTTTCCCCAGCTTCCCTTCCATTGAGTTCTTCATCTTTTACAGATGATTCCTGTAAAAATGTTAAGTGCCAGCCCCCCTCCCCTCCACCCCATCTCCAAGTTTGGAGAATATTGTTCTACAGGGTGACTCCCACATTTCCGTTTTTCAACTAAGTAGCTAAAAGACAAAAAAACAAGTCGGTTGCCACCACCATAACCAGCACCACCGCCACCAACAGCAACAACACCACCAGTACTATTACATTACCACCACCACCACCACTACCACCACCACCACCACCACTACCACCACCACCGCCACCACTACCACCACCACCACTTCCTCTTCACTGACAACCTTCACTTTTGTACTATTTTTTTTGTGTTTTTTTAATCTCATCTCCGTTCCTTCTCAGTCCACTGCTCACCCCTGCTTCTTCCTACCTTCCATCCCTGCCATCTTCTACAGGTTTTCCAAATGATAAGAAGTAGGTCAGTAAAGTACAACAACCTGCTGTTGTTGCTGCTATGGATAAGGTCAGCCTACCGTTTCCTCTCTCTCTCTCTCTCTCTTTTCTCCATATTTATTCATAACAACAGCCAACCAGCCTTGGTCTCCTTATGTATATAATATAGTTTTTAAGATTACACACACACACACACACATACACACGCGCACATGCAATATTGTGTGTGTGTATACCAGTGCAGGTGTGGCTGTGTGGTAAGAAGCTTGCTTCCCAACCACATGGTTCTGGGTTCAGTCCCACTGTGTGGCACCTTGGACAAGTGTCTTCCGCTGTAGCCCTGAGCCGACCAAAGTCTTGTGAGTGGATTTGGTTGACGGAAACTAAAAGAAGCCTGTCACATATATATATATATATATATATATATATATATATATATATATATACACACACACATATATATATCAGAGGCGACTCGAGGTCATCAGCGTCACTCGGGCTCATCATAGATTTCGCCTCAGGCATGCCTACTTGAAGAATTTCATGTTTTCCCACAATATATTTAGCTGCAAATGGCTTATTTCTTTTTATACTTAGCACTATGTTTTTCTCCATTTCTAACTTAAGGGTAAAAATAAATCAACCCTCCAAAAACGCAACTGATCCAAAACGCACAGAATAACACCAATCAAATAACGACAGTGGAGTGCACAACACACATCAGCAATCTGACTGTCACCTGTACTCTAGGTTTAATGTTAAAGTGTTGGCATCTAGATTAGGAAGAGTTTAGATGTTATTTCTATTGTAATTGTGTTGTTTAGCCCATGGTCAACTGTGATCCAGCAGATGTTGGATCAAAGCTGTTTCAGTTTTTGTCCATCCCATCCAACATTTGGATACATTGTATCCGAGGACCGATGTCTTCATTCCTTACATAACATGTAAATATGTGATTTGTGGGGAAAGGATTTGGCTGCTATCTCTAGTAAGTCTAGTGACATCATTGTGGCTCCTCCATTGGCTTGGCAGTAAATGGTCTTGCGACTCTGGGCATGGCAGATTGCTAAGATTACATCAGTCATCAGCCTCAGAACTCATTCCGCTGCTATTTCACAGTTGAGTGGATGGCGCTTATTGGAAAGATACATCAAAACTTATGAAGACAACTGCTCCAATAGAAGCCATCTCGACCATGCAAGCAGCAAATAGAAAGAAGACACACTGCATGCACTTATATATATATACATATATATATGTATAAATATACATATACATACACTGACATATTTAATAATTTATAAGTTATCAGTCAACAGCTTCCTTGCTACATGGTTCACCCCTCCCTTCTACTGCTCATTGATAGCTAGTTGTCTCTTCTTTCTTTTCTTCTTTTTTTTTTTCCATCTGGAAAGAAAAAAAAGAAGTCTGCTGTGATTATTGTGTTGCCTTAGTTCCCACAGACTGAAGTGTGTCACAAGTCTTGCAGCTTCATCTCACTCCTTCACTGTCAACTTTCAGAACAATGGCCTACTGTGCCAATTTCAGTTCCGAGTCTGCTATTGTCTGCAGACATTTTCCCTATTATTTTACTCATGTCATTACGAAAACCTTAATGAAAACTTACTATGTTTGACTAGTTCCGTCATAGTTTTTGAATAATTAGTGCCATAAACGACAAGTCTTGATTGTTTGTCTTGCGTGCCGTTGAAATTCTTTCCAACCATCATTTGTCTTCGTTATTAGAAACGAAACAAACGAATACAAGTCGAGATTACTTTCACCGTCGAATATCAAATTCTCTGATTACGACTGAAGTTTGTAATGAAAAATAAAAACAATCTTGTCATATTTCATGATAATGATAATAATAATAATAATAATAATAATTTCAAATTTTGGCACAAGGCCAGCAATTTGGGGGTAAGCGGGGAGAAAGTTGATTACATTGACCCTAGTGCTCAACTGGTGCTTATTTTATCAACCCCAAAAGGATGAAAGGCAAAGCCGGCCTCGATGGAATTTGAACTCAGAACGTAAAAATGTAAGATCATGAAGCATTTTGTCTGGTATGCTAATGATTTTGGCAGCTCACCATATTTTGATGATGATAATAATAATAATAATAATAATAATAATAATAATCCTTTCTATTATAGGCACAAGGCCTGAAATTTGGGGGAGGGGGATAATGTCTTCTACTATTATAACTCTGGGCTGACTGATGCCATGTGAGTGAATTTGGTAGATGGAAACTGAAAGAAGCCTGTTCATGCGTATTTGAGTGTGTGTCTTTGTATTTGTCCCTCACCACATCATAACTGGTGTTTGTTTGTTTACATTCCTGTAACTTGGTGGTTTGTCAAAATGAAACCAACAATGAAGACCAAGCTCAGAGTAATAAATCGATTCATTCAATGAGTGCCCCAGCATGGCCACAATCCAATGGCTGAAATAAGTTAATGAATTCCTGTACATGTGAAGGCAGTGAGCTGGCAGGGTCGTTAGCACCCCGGGTGAAATGCTTACCAGTATTTTGTCTGTCTTTATATTCAGAGTTCAAATTCCACCAAGGTCGACTTCGCCTTTCATCCTTTTGGGGTTGATAAATTAAGAACCAGTTGCGTACTGGGGTCGATCTAATTGGCTGGGCCCCTCCCCAATAATTTCAAGCCTTGTGCCTAGGGTAGGAAAAAATATTTGAACATGTGGTTACATGTAATTGTTTAGTTTCTACAGACACTTCTTTAGCAGATGCTACACCACACACACACACACACACACACACACAAACACACACACATCTAATTGATTGGTCAGTCTTTGTTGTTGGTAAATAAGATTTAAGTCTTAATTTCTAAGTCAAAACATGTGTTCTCCATTCTGAAGTAGGCAGCAAGGTGTTTATTGGTAGACATAAAAATATTAAAAAAATGGTTAAGAGGATAATCTATTGGATTATTTACTCAAGGGATTGTAAATTCAAATCCTTACTGTTGGGAGTTTGGTCGTATTTTTGGAGAAGCTTCTTAATTTTGTAAGAGAATTATTTTTCATAATATGTTTGTGTTTTCCTTATCCTGGTATCATATGATAGCTGTAAATGAGTGTCACTGTCATACATGCAGTGTCATTCATTTATAATATTCTGCAGAGTTATGTCTGGCCATGGGGAAATGTTTCCTTGTTTGGAAACAGGTGAGAGTTGTCTGCAAGAAGGGCATCCAACTGTAGAAAATCTGCCTCGTTAAAACTCTATTTGACCTTTGCAAGCAAGGACAACTGGATGTCACAATGAGGAGGATGATGATGATGATGTTACTGTTTGAGCCAGTTTGCAGCAACCACATTATAGAAGCCTTCTCTGCCTCCTTCTCCTCCTCTTCCTCCTTGTTCTTCCTCCGCTTTCTTCTCAACATCAATATGCTATTCCCACTTGCCCTTATGTTCTAATCTATTAGGATCTGGAAAAGTTACGGGCTCTGTCCCTTAACCTCTTCTTCAGACTTCAAGTATTCAAACAACAACTTCCACTAACGAGGATTCAACAATTATTTAATTGCTGTGTTTGGCTTTATCATGTTTTATTGGAGAATGTTGTTTTGAAAATAAACTCGAGAATCTGTGCTTCTTTCAAAGTGGGTGGTAACTCACCACTGTGGGGTGGGGTGGAAAAGTAGAGCATGTTATATGGGTACCGGAGACAACAGATGCATCTGTACGGCTTCTTCAGTTTATGTCTCATATTTAAATATTGACTTAAAAAATAATTTAGATGTAATACTATTATAATAGATGTAATAATATTATTGCTTGTTAGCTACAATCACAACAACAACAAGAAAAATAATAGGCTCTGAAATGTGAGAAAGTAAATAAACAAAACCGAATATATATGTTGGAATAGATTTTAGCATGGCAACAATTGACTGCACATGTCTTTACAAACTGCTTGGCCATTTGACCTGCTAGAAATAGCAACCAGATTACTAAATTATACCCTGCTATTGTAAAACTGGATGCTGGACAATGTAACCTTGACCCCTTTTGTTAGCATATTTTTGTTGAAGTGCTTTTGTTTCAGTTAATTTTGAAAGTAATGAAGAAATTAATAAGATGACGTTTTCAATATTAAACTGGTGTTTGAAAGGTAAATTAACAGGAAAATTCGATGGAAGGTTTTAATTTAGATTGCTTTTAAACAAGAAATTGATATTAGAGAACCAGGGACAGTCTCAGATACCAGGTTGATTAAATACAGTAACAAGCTTTTTATTTTCCACTTAAGGTTTCATACTTGTTAAATATATTTTCAAAGTTTACATAAAAATAATTTTATCTTACGGTTCAAGAACTGTTATGGAAATTGTTTGTCTTGGAGTATTTTTGAGTAATACCTGAGTATTTTAGTTAGTTTGTGTGTATCTGTCTATTTGAATAAATAAATAAAATAAGCAAAAAAAGGAGCTGTGTTATTGAAAACTTTGTAGGACATACACTTGTTTCAGTAAAAGTCCAAAATGATTACATAACAGTAGTAGAAACGTGAAATCATGCATTTTACCTCATCAGTGTCCTGCAATAAATATTACAGCCAATGTCAGTGCTCCAAGTATATACACTTTTCCCCATTATGCAAATAATCGACAACCTTGCTTAAGGTCACATAAAATAGCGAGCTGTTGCATTTTACTCTGTCCCATTTTAGTTATATCTATATATATATATATACAAACTTACGTGTGTGTGTGTGCTTTTGTGTCTGTGCTTGTCCCCTCACCATCGCTTGACAACTGATGTTGGTGTGTTTATGTCCCTGTAATGTAGGGGTTCAGTAAAAGAGACCGTTCAGCAAAGAATAAGCCCTGGGGTCGATTTCTTCGACTAAAACCTTTTAAGGCAGTGCTCCAGTATGGCCGCTGTCAAATGACTGAAACAAGTAAAAAAATAAAAGAAAATAATTATTGCATACCGTTTCTTTGATACAATACTCAGTACCTGGGTACATTTGGTCATATAAAATGTGTGTGTGCGTGTGATATCTTGTATGTGTGCACACACACACACACATATACCATTAAGACACCTGTTAGTATTGTGGAGCATATTAGCAAACAATTCAATTATCTTGAGTAAAAATCAATGACATATACACATCTAAATAATATATATATATATATATTTTATATATATATACACACTGTGTGCTACCTACACACATAGACACCCATAAAGCATTTATATATATTTTATGTATACATATTTTTCAATATATATGTACAGACATATATATGTATTTGAAGATGTGTGAACAGCTGTTACATACATACATGTATACATACATGTATACATACATTTATATATATATATATATATATGTGTGTGTGTGTGTGTGTGTGTGTGTGTGTGTGTGTGTGTGTGTGTGTGTGTGTGTGCATATAGTTTGTTATTGAATTCTCTGTCAGTTTATTGAAGATTTTAATCTCAATAGCTTTCAGTGTGTTGGAAATGAAAACTATTTTGGTTTTTTTTTTTTTTTTTGTCAATTTTTGATGCTGTAAAGTTTATGTTAGAGAACAGCTGTCTGATGTCTTTGAAATTGGTCTGCTTGGAGACGTTAATGTACTTTGTTTTCAATGGAACCTGACAGTAAGTTCAAAGATAGAAAAGAAAATAGATTCATAAATCTTTCTTCTTCAATCTAACAATGAACGAGAACTTAAAAGTTGCAGATTTTGCATAATTTATGTTCTTTATTTTGGTTGCATAATATCCAAACAGAAAACAAGAAAAGGTAAAAACATTACTTGCAGAATTCAAAGTATAATGGGTGTTGGCATGGTCATGTGATTAAGAGGTGTTGCGTTGCAATCACATCATCCCTGGCTCAATCCCGCTGTTCGGTACTTAGAGAAAGCATTTTTGGCCATAGACTTTTGTTGACCAATGCTTTATGATTGAAATTTCGTAGATGGAAATGTGTGTCAAATCTGTTATTTATTATTGGTATAAAACGTCAAACAAAAATACCTTATGGTATTTACTGTATTTGATGGCCTATAAGACGCATGAGTGCATAGGATGCACCCTAGCCTAGGCTATACTTTTGTAAAATAAATTACCAATAAAATAATGTTTTAATTCCTCCACTTTCCTGTATAACTTTATGTTATTACCATCGGTGAAACCTGCAGGAGATTGTGGTGGAAAGAAAAGGGAGACTTGCAAGTCATATTTTCCAACTGCCAGAATAACATGTGTACCGAAGACAGTTATTGAGTGGATACTACCTGAGGAATGAAGGTTGGATCCCTCAAGGTTGAAGTGAGGAGTGGAGGGTAGTTTGTGTTGATTTTTTTCTGTTGTTGTATGATTTGTGAAGTGACGTTTTCTAAACACGACCAGCTAACCTTAATATTATGGATATCAAAAAGTTTCTTGTATATATGGGTATTTGGGGAATGCTGTCTAATTAAGAATTGAATGCTTCTAGCTGTGTTTATAGAAATATCTAGAATGCATGAAGGATTGAACCAACTTATGTTTGTCCTTCTGATATTTTCCATTTCAGTAAGGTGGCATGCCAACAGAAATATTAGCATGATAGGCGAAATGCTTAGTAGTATTTCATCCATTTTTATGTTCTGAGTTTAAATTCCTCCCAAGTCGACTTTGCCTTTCATCTTTTCGGGGTCAATCAAATAAGTACCAGATGCGCAATTGGGTCACTGCAATCAACTTACCAACCACCTCCAAAATTGCTGGCCTTGTGCCAAAATTTGAAACCAGTATTTCATGTTTCAGTGTACACTGGATTCTCACTAAAGCATCTCCTCATTAGCAATTCATTACAATGGGATGTGACCCAGTTGAAGATTATCATTATGCCTTATTAAATTAGAGATTCTTCTGTAGTTACCTGTTACTTAATTTCTAACTTCTTACTTCAAAGCCATATTTTTTCCCTCTTTATCGAGACATCTGATGTATTAGTATTAGACGTACAAATTTACACCAATGAAACTTCAAGTAATGTCGTACTGAGTCAAAATATTAATGCATACATACACCCCGTCCCCGATTGCACATATAGAAGATAAATAATTGTTTTTGAACAAGAAACTGCTGGGATACGTGTTCTTAGCGGAGTTGAAAAGCCACTTCCTTATCACACTGCCACCATTGTAACTGCAGCAAATCAGTGATTGGTCCATTTTGAACTAACCAATGATGCTTTGTTCACCAAATATGGTATACAAATGAATAAATAAATAAACGAGTAAATATTAGAAATACAAAGAAATAAGTTTTCCATTTGCGTCTTTCTTCCTCTGTCCGTCATAAATTGCCAATATTGATCGATGGAGAGGATTAAACATCTACCAGTAATGGATGTATTTGAAGTAACAGGACACACAGACGCACGCACACACAGACGCACGCACACACAGACGCACGCACACACACACACTCGATTGATTGATGGATGGGTAGCTGGATATGACTTGAGTGTCATTGTTTGTCAACTGGTTGTATTGCATTTGAACAGGTGGAGATCATCTGGAATCTAGAGTAGAAGCAGGTCACATGACTCTCTCTGTAGCCATGTTGCTTTGTTTTCAACTCCCTCTCTTTCTTTCTTTCTTTCTTTCTCCTTGGCTTTGTCCGTTCCTTTCTCCTTATCTCTCTCTTTCTCCCTCAAGCTGACAGGAGAAACTAAGACAAACATTATCAGGGGTCCCTTTGTTTAACTATCTATCTGAAAGGAGGGAGCAAGATCGGAGGTGGGTGGAGGGTGGGGGAATAGATGCCCAGAGTAGGGTGTGGGTGGGTGAGTGGGTGGGCAGGTAATGTCGACATCAATTGATATATCAGCTGTAGAAATATATTCAATTCTTTCAGTTGCAAGTAATTTTTTTTTTCTTACTAGAGTGTAAATTATAATAATACGAGGCATCTTCACTGGCACCATGTCTTCTGTAATAACTTTATGACATGCATTGCATTAAAATAATGATCTCTGTCTCCTGAATGTGATGAAGTCTTATAAATCTGATTAAATGTTTCAAGACAAATGTGTTTCTGTGGCGGCAAAGTGGAACATTTGTTTCTGTGATTTCCTCATTGCATATTCCCATGTTTGCTTGAGTTAATCCTCAAGTGTAGTTTTCCTTTGTATTGTTACAAAGACTACTGTTCTGTTAATATCTGTTTGCTGACTGTTTTACGTGGATCTGGTGTTCTCTCCTTACCTACCAGATACCTACCTACCTACCTACCTACCTACCCACCCACCTACCCACGCACCTACCTACCCATCCACCTACCCACCCACCTACCTACCTACCCACCCCTCTGTCTCCTCCATCAGTGTGTAGATCAAGAGCAACGACCTGCTAATGACATGGTATGAATAGACACATTATCAATCACTTCTGATGTGTGTGTGTGTGTGTGTGTGTGTGTTGGCAACTCAATGTTGTTGTCATTAACATTATTGATCACACAGTCATGAGTTGAAACTTTAACCCGTCAGCATTCAAACTGGCCATATCCAGCCGAAATATTCTTCCTGTCTTATTTGATCACACAGTTGGATCCAGCCACTCATACCCACCCTACAATGTCCTTATAAAGATAAGAAATCACATCACCAAAATCTCAAACTTACAAGATAATGCATGATTAAATGAAAACAATGTGAACAAGAACACTCGGAGAGTGCAAACTTCCGCCATGGCAACACTAATGTCCTGTCAAGGATTAGCCAGAGATGATTTTTTAAAATGAGAATATCTGAAATAAACTCGACTGCTTTCATGAACGAGAATACTAAAAATGAACCCGACTGCCCTCAAAAATTAAGTAAAAAAAAAACAGGAAAAATAATCTAGAATCCGTGTCCGGTTCCAGATCAATCCCAAAATCTAATCAGTTCATGTCTGCCATGAGGCCAAGCATCCCTGAAAGTGTCATCCGAATCCATCCAGCGGTTCTTAGAGTGGTTCACATTAGGAAGGGCATCCAGCTGTAGAAACCATGCTAAAGCAGACACTGGAGCCTGATGCAGTCCTTGGAGCCACCACTTTTTGCCAAACCATCTGATGCATGTCAGCATGGAACATGGATGGTAAATGATGATGATACACGCATGCGCGCACATGCACCGTATTCATTTAATGGCATAAACACCACATGAGCATATTAGATGTACCCTAATTTCAGCAGTGCAGATTCAGGTGAAAAATTGTTTTTAGTCCCTTGAAACATATAATATGGGTCCAACTTGCATATGTGACCCCTAGGGGATGTATTGAGATGTGTTTTTGGGGAAAAAAGTGCATCTTATACACCGTGAAATACAGTATGTAATATATGAGATAGGTGCAGGCATGGCTGTGTGGTAAGGAGCTTACTTCCCAACCACATGGTTCCAGGTTCAGTCCCACTGCGTGACACCTTGAACAAGCATCTTCTACTATAACCTCAGGCCGACCAAAGCCTTGTGAGTGGATTTGGTAGACAGAAACTGAAAGAAACCTGTGATATATATATATATATAAAGATATATCTATTTGGATATATATATATATATATATTATATATATATATATATATATGTTTGTGCGTCTGTGTTTGTTCCTCTGACCATTGCTTGACAATCAATGTTGGTGTGTTTAGCAGTTCGGCAAAAGGGACCGATAGAATAAGCACCAGGCTTACAAAAAGTAAGTCCTGGGGTTGATTTTTTCGACTAAACAAGAATAAGAATAAAAGAATGTGTGTATGTATATATATATATATATATATATATGTATATATGTTATATTATATTATTTTTTATTATGAAAATTGTAATTTATATTTTAATTTAAAACGAAAAATTAATGCCTTGGTTAAAAAATAGCGAATTGTATGGAATAATGAAGCAACACTGATCTGTGATGGGTTGATGTTGGCGTAAGGTCAGAAGTCCTGTAGCTTCTGATCTGGTTGTCTGACATTGTTCTGAAATGCTGTGTTTTTTTGCTAATTATTCGTTACTGTCAGTATTTTAAAGGTCAGCTAGCATCTAATATTGCTGAATAGGTAGGGTGAGTGTTTGGCTTTCACTCTCGGCTTCTTCTGTTTTATGGGTTATTTTGTGTTGTTTTTCAACTAGGCACCTATTAGCAGCCATCTTCGTTCTCTTGCCAGTTTCTGCGTGTGCACTTAAAACCAGACATTTTTACTAAACCTTCTCTGTTTTACTTTTCCTTTTTTCCTCTGATAAATTTGTTTTAGAAGGTAAGTGTGTGCCTTTTTGCCAGTTGCTTTATCCATTTTCTTTGGGTATTTCGGAACAACAACTCCACTTCAAAAAAGGGAGAGAAAACAAAAAAAAGAAAAAGAAAAAAAAAGAACAGAATGAATGAAAGAAAGAAAGAAAAGAAAAGTCCCCTGCTAAAACTGTGGAATTATGGAATTATCGTTAAGATATTGCTAAACTATTATTGGTATTATTAAATCATTTAATTTTGGAGAAAATAAAATTTAAAAAATGAAAGAAAAGCAAAGAGGTTTGGGGAGTGTTTTTTGCTTGCGTATGATCTCTGTGTGGGTGGAAGAAACATTTAATGAAATATATAAATCATGCATATATATATATATATATATATATATATATATATATACACACACACACACATATACATATTCTCATACATGTATATTAATATATATATATATGTGTGTGTGTATAATGTAAATGTTTGCTTTTATGTCAAGTTACATGTGTATAAAAACATTTTAACATTAAACTTGAAGGATTACATATTTATTAACTTTGACAAGTGAAAAGTTGACAGTGACTTTGAAGTTTTGGTGATGAAGTCGAGCAAGTTGAAACTTCTAAGTCATTGCCAACCCTTTACTTGTAAAAGTCAATGTATGCATGTGTGTGTGTGTGTGTGTGTGTGTGTGTGTATATATATATATATATATATATATATATATGATGTAATGTATATGCATGTATACATATGTATGTATGAGTATATATATATATATATATATATATATATATATATATATATATATATAAATATATATATATATACGTATATATTTATGTGTGTATCTGTGTGTGTGTGTGTGTGTGTAGCCCTAAATTTTTCCCAAGCAAATAAATTTGTGCTCCACCCCTGCATCCCAGCATTTATTATTGTGTTTATCAGAGAACACACTACCACCTTTATATTTAATATTATTAATTTATTCACACGTGTCATTAATCAGATTTGTCGTTAATCACATGTTGATTTAGAATTAATTATTATGGATTTTAGTTGATCAATTTTTCAGTTTTCTACCATTTTTTTTTTTTTTTTGTTTCCATAATTCTTCTCTTGAAGACAACACTCTGTGAAATATATTCTTGGTGCCATGAAACAGCAACACTGCATTTACATTGTCTCTTGACCTGCTAGAAATAGCAGCCAAAAGTCTTTCATATCACATGCCACTTTTTTTTGTGTTTTTAGAAACTCTGGGAGATCCTATTGGATGTAAGCATAGGGTAGGGGTGGGGGATACAAATAGATAAAAAAAGGAGTGCCATGGTTGGAATGTCTTTGTTCATAGTTCCCCTGTCTGTCAGGGTTGGTTTGGAACTACCGTATTTTCTGGCCTACAAGTCAACATACTGTATGGGGTAGACATCTAGTGAAAACATTCAAACGCCATTCCTCATATTTTCAATTCCTTCTGCATTTCACATGGAATTTCCAATCCTCTTTTAGGAATGAGAACCCAGTTTCGAAATTTCCCCAAGACACCTGATGAAGGCTGGAGGGTATATCAGCTGAAACATTGTGTTAACAACAAACAAGATGAGGACAAGATGTTAACAAACAAGATGAGGACAAGTCAATTGTAAATAATGTAAATAATCTAAATGTTTTTGGCTATAAATTTTGGTCTGGAGAATTTGACTTGTATGCCAGAAAATGTGGTGGGCAGCAGCAATTTCTAGCGCTGAAACTTAGCCAATAACATTTAGTCTTTGATTGTCAAGTTGTAACATTTTATTTGTCATGGCTTAATCATTAGAATTATCAGAAAAAATAACTTTCACCAATATTTTTGTTCCACTTCTTTCCATTCAGTGTGATTATTCCTTCATAAATTCCACTTATTCTGTAGATTTTTGCATTCTGATTCATTTTCATATATTTAATAATTTCTGGTAGGATGACTTTGGTTTTGTCATCAAAAATTCTTTGATTTTGGTTTTAAATTCTTCACTTCTCAGTCAGTTCTGAGAATTTCCTTTGTTTATTCCTCTTTTCCATTCCTCTGGTTCTTCAGACTCTTTCCTACAAGTTCTTCTGCTTCTCTTGTTGTTGGTGCTGCAGTCATTTTACCAAATTCTTGATGAAAAAAAAACCTTTTTGAGTTCAACTGTTTGTTTTGCTCAAAAAATTATCCCTTTTCAAATAAGGATTCTTCTTGTTTCGGTCAGTCTTTGCTCTCAAGAACTTTCATATTTTTGTTACATAACTGTAGTATTTGTCTCTCCTTTTTGTTTCATTCATGTCTTTTATATTTCCACTTAAGAGATTTTTTTTCCTGTAATTTTCTATATTTTTTCTATTTGTTTCCCACATTGTTTGGGTTTTGATATTCTAGTATAAATGGTTCTGAGGGAATATCTAATTTCATTTGTAATTACTATGACTGCTATATATATATATATATATATATATATATATATATATATATATATATATATATATATCCCAGTGATATTGTTGCTAGCATCCATTATCATTGTTTCACAATGACCAAGTTTACAATTTTTATTGTTGTTTATTCCTACAATATTTCTTTTGAAAGATGCAACTTTTGCTTCAATAAACTTTGGAAGTAAAGAAGAATTTCATGGAATAACTTTGCCGTTATTAAACCTGGTGATTAGAACATAAATTAATGTTGAATTTTGACGGGAAGTTTTAAGTTTGATTACTTTAACCTTTCATTATTTAAACTGGCCCTGTCCAGCCCAAATATGCTCCCTGTTTTATGATCTAGTCTGCCAGATTCAGCCTATCACACCTACCCTTCAATGCCATTATAAAATATACAATCACATCAACAAAATTTCAAAGATACAAAATAATGCAAGATTAATTTTTAAAAAAGGTGAATAAAAAAAGTATTACAGAATAATCTGAATGTAAAAGGGTTAAAACAGAAAGTTTGCACCAGAGGACCAAGGACGGTCACAGCTGGGTTGCTACCAAAAGTGTTAACCATTTCTTCCGTTAGAATTTCCTCCTCAGACTTTTCTACTCTTAAATCCTTCTCGTATTCCTTTTACTCTTACGACTGTTTGTGTTGTCTTTGTTCAGCTTTTGTCGGTCAGTGTTGTTGTACAAATACGTTAAAGATTGATTTCATTTGTGGGGTTCTGTTTATTCTGCTTGTTTTACATCTGTGAAGTGGTTTACACTTTCAGTCTCTTAAACTTTGTTTATTGTCATTATTACACTTTTTTCCTTGTTTATTTTTATCATTATATATTCCTTCTTTTAAGTGTTCTGCGTCTGTTTTTGATATCTTTTTCGTTTTGATGTCAGTCATCACTGTTGTCATTGGCGTTGTCATCACCATTTTAACATCCACTTTTTCATGCTAGCATGGGTCAGATGGAATTCATTGCAGTGGATTTTTCTGCAGCCAGATGCCTTTCCCCTCTCTAGCCCAAACTTGTTTCCAAGCAAGGTAACATTTCCCCATGGCCAGACATGTCTTTCTGGAAGATTGGAAACAAATGACACCACTTGTTTGATACAACCTGAAACCCCATGGCTGGGAGTGAGGCTTCTTAACCACACAGCCATGCCTGTGCCCGCAGCCACAACCTAAAATATGAGCACAGCTCAAAATGATTCAAAGCAGATTGAAGTATAAAGCATAAGGGACAATTTGGAGAGATGTGCATTTTGAAATTAGAGAAATTAGAAGAATTGTAAGCCATAGATTTCACTTTGTCTTCATTATCAACACCTTATGACAGTTTGAAATCATCAGACATCATATCAGTTGTCATTGTCATCATTACTGTCATTAGCTTCGTCGTCATCGTTGTCGTTATCATTATCATCTTAGTCGTCATCATTGTTATATGGGTCAAACCAACTTCCATCATTATCAGGAATATAGCCACAAATAACTGAGCTGATAACAAAAAAAAAAAAAAGAGGATTGCCTGACGGAAGGGACAAAGCACACAAAGGGGTTAGGCTATTTAGGTCAATCTGTGCTGCTTGTGTGGTATTTACTTCATTGACCCCTACCAGAAGGATGAAAGGCAGAGTTGACCTCAGCAACATTTGAACTTAGAATGTGTTAAAATGTAACTGGATGATGAATGACGAAAGCATTGGAAAATTGCTTAAGAAAAAATTTGCTTTTAAGAAAAAAAGGTCACAAAACGTTGATTTACCCAATTGATACCAATCTGTCTGAGACCCATCTCTGGTTGCAGGATTCCAACTTCCGGTTTTAAAGGGAACCAAATCAAAACCTTCCATGAAAATTTCCTATTAATTTATTTTCCAAACACTTGCTTTACTAAATTCTTCATTATATTTTCCATCTTAGTTGAAACGAAGGCAGTGTTATTTCAAGAGAAATGTGGTAATAAAACGGTTAAGAACGACAAAGTTATCATCCAACCCATGCCAGCATGGAAAATGGACATTAAATGGTGATGATGATGATTATTTTACTAAATTCTTCATTATTTTCAAAATTAATTCATTAGAAATATGGTAACAAAGGAATTAATTATTAATTTTTAACACTTACTTAATGTGTCGTTTAGTTTATGGGAAAAACAGGAATTCCCCCGCTTCTTCTGCTTGGTTAAACAATGAAGCTATATTGGAGTTAATTATTTAAAACAATTAAAAGAAAACAACAGCATAATAAATATATTGCCTCATTACACTTTGGCTTGGTAGACCTGGAGCTTATACCACTCTACATGAAGAGGATGGCTGGGAATTTGATTCGAGATGATGATGAATATATAATATTATAAACACTGCTGATGTATAAATATTCTTTTCTATTCTTGGCACAAGGCCTGAAATTTTTGGGAAGCGGGGGGGGCAGTCGATTAGATCGACCCAGTATGCAACTGGTACTTAATTTATCGATCCTGAGAGGATGAAAGGCAAAGTCAACCTCGGCAGAATTTGAACTCAGAACTTAAAGACAGGCGAAATACTGCCAAGCATTTCGCCCGGTGCCTAACGTTTCTGCCAGCTTGGCATCTTGCTGACATACAAATGTTATAAACACATAAAGTATGGATAAATGCAGGGGTGGCTGTGTGGTTGAGCACTTGTTGTTGTCCATGGACAACGGACGTTAAATGATGATGATGATTTCTTCATGTTTCGAAGTCCATTGTTGTTGTTGTTGTTGTGATTGTGGCTAAGAAGCAGTTTATTCTAATATCACAAATGAAAAATGTTTCTGTATGTTAAAATTCAAATGGGAGAAAAAAACTTAAAAAAACAAAACAAACTATACAGGTGTATGTATCAACCCCCCTCCACTAACCCATATGAAATTGTTTCCTCCCCCGCCGCCAGGGCTAAGTACTGCTCACATTGAGAAGCAGAGCAAAGCTGTTGAGGATTTGTTCTTTAGTCGTGAGACTGATATGATTGATGCGTATCTTGAAGCTTTGTAGACAAAATAACTGGGGGGGGGGGAGATGTAAGCAGGGGGAGGGATTCCTCATGAGTTTTGGGGATAGGGGAAACTTTACTGAATTGTTTTAGTATAAAGTCTGTAGTGAAAGACACCCTGAGGATGGTGGTGGTGGTGGTGGGTTAGATAGAGATGTATGAAGGGAGTGAGGGTGGGGGGATATTACATTGTTTATAAAACAGAAAGTGTTTACAACAGCAGCAGCAGATGAGACAAGAATGGAACACAGTATTTTGGTGGTCAAAGTAGAGAGTTGGTGGAAAGAAAAGTGGGGCAGGGTTCACAAGTGAGTTGGAGAGCCTTTTGGGATGTGATCTAGAAAGTATGTGTGTGGTAATTGTTATTCTATTCCAGATGCATGAAGCCGTAATCTAGGTCAATAACTGTTGAGGTAGAACTTTCTAACAACAATCGTTACTAAAGCCTTTTGCTCCTTAACGAACTTTACCCATCAACAACTTTTCTCAGTTCCGGGATGGCTTTTCTGCGTTTTCAGCTCTGCTTCAGAATCTCACCTCCAGTTATTTTTTAAAGTTATTTTTTGGCCTCCCTGTAGCTTCAGATATTTCCCTAAAGGAAGGCCTTCCTCTCCCAGCTCATCTTGGTTTTGTATTGTCATTGATGCTTCTTCAACTTGGCTTTTGTCTCGGCATGAGTGTTACCTCTGTGCCAACCCATTTTTACCTCAGGGAATAGGTGTCCATATTAGCCTGGCCTCTATTCTTTGACCTGTCCAGCATGCACCCCGTTGGCATAGTTTTAAGGCCATTGAGGTATACAAGTCCTCACACTGCACCACAACTGGACCTTGTGGTTTCTGACTCCAGAAGGGTCATCTTTTAAAGGGTGTTGTTTTGTTTGTTATTGATGTTGTTGATCAAGAAGGCCATTTGAGACTATTAGCAGGGCTGTCTTAGTGGGGTTATAACCCCATCCCTTGGGCTATCCAGTGCACTGGACCCTCTAGTATTTATTTATTGAGGAGCAAACCATAGCATTCATCATCATCATCATCGTCGTCGTTTAACGTCCACTTTCCATGCTGGCATGGGTTGGACGATTTGACTGAGGACTGGTGAAACCAGATGGCTACACCAGGCTCCAATCTGATTTGGCAGAGTTTCTACAGCTGGATGCCCTTCCTAATGCCAACCACTCAGAGAGTGTAGTGGGTGCTTTTACGTGCCACCGGCACGAAGGCCAGTCAGGTGGTACTGGCAATGGCCACGCTCAAAATGGTGTATTTTATGTGCCACCCACACAAGAGCCAGTCCAGGGGCACTGGCAACGATCTCGCTCGAAAGTCCTTACACATGCCGCGGGCACAAGTGCCAGAAAGGCATCGCTGGGTACAGATGCCATCACAATTTCGTTTTCGCTTGATAAATTAAAATTGGATCCCTAGACTTGTGAGGTGTCTGGGTAAACTGCTCGTTGTGTCCATGCTATAAAACAACCCTGATTAGGAGGTTTGACACTTCTGTAAAGTGGGGTCGGTGGGTGGATAGGTCTGCAGTGCTGTAATAAGTATATTAATTTGGTTGAATCAATTAACTTCACAGTGAAGTAGCTATAGGAGGTGGGGGGTGCCTTCATCTCTAAAAACAATTACTTTAACAAAACAATAACCACCATTGCCTCCCCCCTCCCCTCATAACCAAACATTGAACAATGAACGTATTAAAACAAACAGAATTATTTTTCCAGACTTTCATAAGGAAATTACTATTCTAATAAGTTTCATTCATTCATTATCTTGTGTTATAAGGATTGATAATGTTTTGTGTTTTTTAAAAGGGTGAATGAAGTATTATTTTTTTGTTTGTTTTATTTTTCCTAAGTAGTTCTACTTGAATGTAGAATGATAGACTTGCCTCACACAAGTGACAGCAACAGTCTGTCTGTTGCTGTGTGTGTTTATAGAGAGAGAGAGAGGGAGAGACAGAGACTGAGAGAGAGAGAGAGAGAGAGGTGTAAGGAGGGAGGAGGGAGAAGTTAAGGAGAGACAGGAAATAACGCTGAGAGAGAGAGGAGAGAGAGAGAGAGTGTATGTGTGTGTGTGAGAGAGAGAAAGAGAGATAGTGAAAGAGTGTGACAGAGACTGAAAGAGAAAGAGAGAGATGGAAGAGAAGAGTAAGAAGAGGGGAGGGGGAATTTAAGGAGAGAAAGGAAACAACACAAATAGAGAGTGTGTGTGAGAGAGAGAGAAAGTGTGTGTGTATGTGAAAGAGAGGGAGAGTGTGTGTTTGTGTGTGTGTGTGTGTGTGTGTGTGTGAGAGAGAGAGAGAGAGAGAGAGAGAGAGAGAGAAACTTTATCTATTTTAGTTGCTTCTCTTTTTCTGATTTTTTTTTCATCTTGTTCCAGTCACTGGACTGTGGCCATGCTGGGGCACTGCCTCAGAGGGCTTTAGTCAGACAAATCAAACTCAGTATTTATCTTAATCTATTGGTCTCATTTTGTGGAACTGTAAAGTTAGGGGGACATAAACAAACCAACACCAGTTGTCGTGTGTGTGTGGCAGGGACAAACACAACACACCTCTCCAGCTTCCCAGACACCAGTCAAACCGTCCAACCCATGCCAGCATGGAAAGTGGACGCTAAATGATGATGATGATGATGATGATTTGTGTGCAGGATGGAGGTGGGGAAGAAAATACTGTTGGGGTAACATTGTGAAAGTTGCTTAGCAACCGTTCAACCACCTGTCTATTTTATTTTTAATTTTTTTAAGAAATTTTCTTTCTTTTATAATCACTTGCATTGATTTCTGTTGTTTTTTTCTCCATTTCAGAACAGCTTCTTGTATGCTTTTGGGAACAGTACCGAAACTGGAGCTCAGTTGATGTATACGAGTTCCAATCATGGACTGCCGGGGTCTGTTTGTACATCAGAGGCTGGATACATTGTATATACCACTGCGGCGCCAGGGATGGAGTCTGTCACAGACTCCTCTGGATTGCTGCCACAACCTCACTTACAGGAAGTAATCACAGAACACCTTGACAATCACTTGGTACATCCAAGGACGACTTTAATAAATGGACGTATGGCTCAAAACGGATTTGATAATCCGATGGACTTATCGAATGGTAAAGTAGTTCAAGTTATTGACATGAAAAAAGAGGATTCTCGACAATACGATCACAATCAAGCAGCTACGAATTACCATCACAATGGTGTGACGGTTGGCATACCAGAATCTCAACATGGTAAGGCAACAAACAATTCCTTTTCCTGATTTTCTCCATCGAAACTTTATCAGGCATTTTCTTTGTTTTCTAATCATGTTTTTCTTATAAGCATCTACCCTGTTCATATGCTTCAGTTAATCAAAAACTTAGAAATGTTTAACCCTTTCCGTATCCTATTTCTCTTGAAATGCACTTTCTTTTGTTTGTTTCAATTAATTTTGGAAGTAATGAAGAATTAAGTAAAATACATTTGTTATTATTAAGATGTTATTTGGAACATATCAGTCAACCTGAAATTCTGATGGCATTAATTTAGATCACTTTAACCCTTTTGTTACCATATTTATATTAAATATACTGCCTTTTATTTGTTTCAATTCATTTTGAAAATAATGAAGAATTAAGTAAAATATCCTTGTTGTTATTTAGCTGGTGTTTAGAATACAAAGACTAGTATGGATTTTTGATGGAAGATTTTCATTTAGATCATAAAGTTGTATTTTTGTTCTAGCCAAATAAACACACACACACTAGATATTTAGTCTTTACTCATTTATTACTGTTCTTATTTTATAACTCATATCCATTTATTATTCACTTAAGAATTTGATTAAAATTTTAATCATGGCATAATTACTTTAATATAAGATAAAACTGCTTATAGTTTTGGTCTCTCTGTTTTTCTTCTTCTTCTTTACACTAAAATGTTTTTCCTTGTTGGTTTATCACATGAATCGGTTAATATTTTCATATTTTCAACACTGATTTTTTAATATGTGACTGTTATCAGTTTGATAATAGATTTGACATTTGTTTGGCCGAACTCTTAATCTGGTTCCAACCCTCACACTAAACTACCATTAACATGACAGAAATGTCTTTCAGTGTAGCCTCCAAACCAGGTGTTGGTAACCTGTTTTGAGAAGTGGACCACATGAGATATGACTCCACACAGGGTCAGTTTTCACTTGGTCATTCAGAAAGTCCTGTTGGCTACAGTTTGCCCATGACTGCTTAAAACTATATGTTTACAATGACCATCTAAATAAGTCATATTTCTATATAAAATGGAATATTGTTTTTTGAGATACCAAATGAGGAAAATTTGTTTTATTTGTTTCTTACTGAAGAATTTAACACTTTCATTATTAATGTTAGAAATGGAGATATATTTTGTATAAAAAATGGTGAAACAACAGGATTAAACGAACTGTGACTTCTTGTGTGATTTTGAAGGAGTTTTCTACTCCCAGAACCCCCTCCTCCTCCTCCTCCTCCTCCTCCTCCTCCTCCTCCTCATCATCATCATCATCATCATCATCATCATCATCATCATCATCATCACCATCACCAATGATGACCATTGCCGTCATCATCTTCATCATCATAATTTCCACTTTACCATGCTTGCATGAGTCAAAACGGAATTTGTTGCAGCAGATTTTCCTACCTCCCAATGCCCTTCCTGTTAGCATCTCTCACCTGCTGCTTCCAAGCAAGATAATATTTTCCCTGTGGGTGAGCATGTTTCCATGGACGACCGGAAACGAGGGATGTCTCTTGTACGACTATGACATTTACTTACATCTGTTTGCCTGATGCCAAGACAAGACACAAATATGCACACTTGCTTGCATGCAGGAACGCGCGCGCACACACACACACACACACACACACACACACACACACACACACACACACACACACAAATATATGAGGAATTTCTTTGAGTTTCCATCGACCAAATCATCTCTCAAAGCATTGGTCAGCCCTTTGGATTTATAGTTGAGCTGCTGGTTTCGAAGTACGTAGTTATTCATAAATATTTTCCTTTCCTTTGAATTTGGAAAAGACATTGACATCTCAGCTGGGTAGCGAAACTCTTTTTAATGTATATTTTGCTTTGGAATTTTTTCCAAGTTTCTTTTCTTTTTTATCCTTTACAGATTTCAAGCTGATCACAAACAAAATATCACAGCTCTTTTGTTTAATCCAAGACAATTTGTTAGAGTTTGTGGTTATCTAAATTGGTTGATGTGTGGATAAACTTGCTCTTCAGTAGTGGGTGTGCATGTGACTTTAATACTCAAGTCTGTGTGTGTGTGTGTGTGTGTGTTCTTATGTGTATGTGATTGTCTGCTTGTAGTTCAGCCCAGGAACCTCAAATGGAGAATCCCTGGAATTTTCACAGTATCACCATATTTCTAATTGATTGTATCTCGAGAATCTGAGTTAGTCTGATTCTTTTTTTGGGGACAACCCCATCATTTTTTAGGTTTTTATGCAGATTTCGTTACATAAACCACTGCACTTTGTGTGTGTGTGGGGGAGGGGGATGGTCAAGGACAATGTAAGACGTCCTGACTTTGAAGCCATTTTGTCATTTTTACCTCTGTTAATTACCAACAACAAGACTTTAAAAAATAATCGAAAAACAACTTCAAAAATTATTCATACATAACAAACGGTTAAAGTTAAAAAAAAACAACGCATATATTTCGCTAACATTCACTTTATTATTAATAAATTTTCAAAAACGTTTTGTCAAGAAAAAAAAATGCAAATGACTCAAGGGACACAACTCTTGAATTCCTTTAGGAATTTTTTTTTTATCCTTTCTGTTTTCTGTTTTAGTTAATATGTTTAATTGTATATTTGAATAAACATTGATTAGATTGAGACAGTCATTTAAATATGTAGCATGACCTAATTATTTTCATGTGATTTTCACTATTTTTGATTCTAGAATTAAAAAAAAAATGCTTGAGTACCTTAGGAGAAATTTTTTTCTTATTTCTTTGGCAATATCATTATTGCACCCACCCCATGTTTTTTTTTTGTCATTAATGATTATTCTAAGAATAATTATTCTATGTTTTTTTTTTAATATTTTTAGTTTGAGAATTGACTATCTCTGACAAAATACCTGGTGGTATTTACTTATGGACATTTGTCTGTATTGAGTTTAAATTCAACTGAGTTGAACTTAGCTTTTTGTCCTCCTGGGTGGGGCCTTGATTAAATAATGCAGCTGCCAAGTCCTGGATCAGTTTCTATTTCTGTAATGTGTCCTGCATATGGATGAAGTTAAAAGAGAGGACAGCATAGGATGCTTGGTTTTGCATTTATTTAGTGTATAAAAATTATTCATGTATAATGAGTCCATTTTGGCTGTAAGCAGCAGGAGCACTACATAATTAAAGAGTGTTTTGTGTGTGTGTACAAGTGCAGGCATGGCTGTGTAGTTAAGTTTGCTTTAGAACCATATATATATATATATATATATATATATATATATATATATATATATATGGCTTTGGTCGGCCCGATGATATAGTAGAAGACAGTTGCCCAAGGTGCCACGCAGTGGGATTGAACCTGGAACCATGTCGTTGGTAAGCAAGCTTCTGACCACACAGCCACTCCTGTGCCTATGTTGTTTTGAATTTGAAAGTGATCTGAATGAAATATTTTCATAAATTGAAGTTTCTTGTTCTTTGAGTTATTAAATTTGAATAAGAAGTGGAATTCCTTTTAAAAATATTCAAACTCGGGTTTTGAAAATCTCTTTATAAACCAGATTATTTGATGTCCTGGATAATTGTGGGTCACAATGTGTGTTTGTTCTTCCCTTGGTTGTGCTTGTCTCTTCCACTGGGGCCTAAATTTTTTGACAATGTTATCATCCTGTCACCTTGGAGATCTTTTGATTAGCGCCTTCCAATCTCTTGGATGCAAGTTGATATCTTCATGGGTCCACCTATTGTCTGTGAGCCTTGTGACATGTGCAGTCCAGTATTTCTTCTGGTCTTCTTTGTTGTGAGTTCAAATCTCATCAAAATCCAATTTTGCCTTCCATCCATTCAAGGTTGATAAAATAAAGTACCAGTCTAAGAACTGGGACTGATGGCCATCTTCCTAAATTATAAACCATTATTAAAGATATTTATAAACAGCAATTATTTTTCATTGTTTTTTGTTTCTCTCTCTTTCTCTGTCTCTCTTTGT
This sequence comes from Octopus bimaculoides, assembly GCF_046866305.1. Classification (NCBI taxonomy): domain Eukaryota; kingdom Metazoa; phylum Mollusca; class Cephalopoda; order Octopoda; family Octopodidae; genus Octopus; species Octopus bimaculoides. The sequence continues at coordinate 1,393,915 of NC_142951.1, forward strand.
CTCTACCTGTCTGTCTTTCTCCCACAAACAATTTATTAAATACCTTTTCATTTCTGTGATTTTGGGAGTCTTTTGTGTTTTTCTTCATGTTTTTTTTTTTACCATCTCATTATATATCTGGCGGGATATTGGCAGCTCTTCTTGGCAATAAGTGAAAACTCTAACACCAATCATTGTATTTGAAAAGTCTTTCAAAAGAAAGGAAGATTTTGTTTGCGTACTTTTATTGAAGCCCATTTGGTTATTAATTGTTTTTTTACTCTTTATGAAACAGGGGGGAAAACGAAAATGTTGCCAAGCTTTATGTCTTTGGTTCCTGCTGCTGTAGCGAGTGGGGGGTACTGGGTGTGTCTGGCTCCTGTTTGTGGTGGGAGTGAGCTTGTGTCTTGAGTCTTTACCAGTGTTAGTATTTAACCCTTTAACTATGAAATCATATTCCATGGTTATTCCACTAACGATGTTAAATATCTACCAAGAAACAAAACAAAAGGTATTTTCTGCAAGTCACACTGCCTCAATAAACTCGACATATCTCAATGAATAATAGTTTCAAACATAACCATTCCTTAACAAAAGATAGAATGGGATATAAAACTGCTTTCCGTAGCTAAGAATTATTAAATTTTGAATAGATATATATCTGATTTCAGCAGTAAAGGGGTTAAGCAATGATAGCAACAATTATGAGAATAATTACACTAATGACATTCCTTATTCTCTCATCATCATCATTAAGCATCTGTTTTCCTTGTTGGCATGTATTATAATTAACTAATTTTAACCCTTTAACTGTGAAATTAAATTTCATGGTTATTCCAGTAAATGATGTTAAACGTCTGCCAAAAATAGAATTGGTATTTTCTGCAAGTCCACATTGCATCAATAAAATTGACATATCTCAATGAAAAATGGTTTCAAACATGACATTCCTCAACAAAAGATAGAATGGTGTATAAGACTGCTTTCTGCAGTTAAGGGTAAGGAAATTTTGAGAGAATATGTCTGATTTTGAAAGTAAAAAGAGTCACTTCATTTTCTGGTCAAAATCCTTCTTCTTTGCCATTCTTCCATGGGTTTCTCTGATGGTCTTGAAACCATGGCAACTTGAACCACTTAAGTTACATCACTCCTCCTCCTCCTTCTCCTCATCATCATCATGAGTGTTTTAACATCCACTTTTCCATGCTTGATGGAGTTAGTGAGGCAGATATTAGTTGAACGCTCAGGAAAAATGGAAAAGTCTTTTACATTTCTAGCCTATGCTCTTAAACAGAAAGGATTAAATGAGGGAAAAATGGAGAAAGAATGAAAAAAAAACAGAGAGAGAAAAAAATGTGCAGAGTTCAACAGTCCAACATGGCAAGACGACTGGAAAAAAAAAAAGAGGCTGAATGAAAGAGAGATAATAATAATAATAACAGTAAAAGTGACCCCAATGAACTAAGCATATATATATATATATATATATACATATATCTTATACACATATACATGCATGGATATACACACACACACACACACACACACACATGCACATATATGATCATAAAATTAGATGCTGGCTCATCAACTGCCAGTTTTCTGCCCCTAGTGTTGTTAGAATGTATCTTCTTCAAGCTCCTCATTTCTTCACTATTATTTCTAATCGTTCAACAGACGTGTTTGTATGATCTATTTTAATCGCAACTCCTCTCAACCACCACACATCATCCATAGATTTCTGAGATCTTAAACAATAGCACATTTATAGAAACTTAATAGAAACAGTCGCTTATCGCTTATTCACAAACTTATCTCTCTTTGTCTACCTGCTACTCACCTAAGCTAACGACATGGACACAGCACTGTTTTCTAATCTTTTCTCCCTGTCTTTGTGTTTATCATTTCTTTTTGTGATAGTGCCAATTAGATAACCGAGGCAGGTGAAGCTTAGGAAACTATCTGTCTACAAAGAAATAGGACTTTTATTTAAATAAAAATGAGTTATTTGAAATTTATTCAAATATCGAAATAGTTCCATCCATTATTGAGTCATTACTTGTTTAATGTTTGTTTTTTTCCTTTAGAAACACATCCCAGAAAGAGTTTCTTGTGTGCTGTTCTTGCAAAGACTTTTCCTTTTAATCGTTTGGCATTCAGATTCCTCTGTCAAATGTGATGCTTATTGATTCAAAAGATATTTTGAATCAATCATGTGTTATCTTATAACTTCAAGATTCTAATGATGTGAGTGTTTATTTGTAGAATGGCATTGCAGGGTATGCATGAGTGGTTGGATCTGGTCAGTCTCAACATAAAACAAGTAGAATTTTGGGGCTGGATTTGACTGGATTTAATGCTTGACTGATTGTGACTCAGTTCTCCTTTCATTTGTTTTTTCTGAAAATGCAGCACAGATTCTACAGTAAATGATGCATCTTCAATTTTTTTGCTTTTAAAATTTTGTGGCATTGAATTTCACAGATGCCTACTTCTTTGGAAACTTCTTAGACACAGTCAGGTAACAATTTTCACAGATCACACCATGGACATTCACAATGTAACTGTCGTCTGTTGTTGTGGCGGCTCATCCGTCTGATATATGGCGTAAAAATAAAACAAATTTTTCTCAAAATGAAGGCGAATTTCATGAAAGCCTGGTTGTGTGGTTAAGAAGTTCACTTCACAACCACATGGTTTCAGGTTCAGTCCCAATGAGTGGCACCTCGGGCAAGTGTTTTCTACTATAGTCCCAGGCTGATCAATGCCTTGTGAGTGAACTTGGTAGATGGAAACTGTGTGGAAGCCCAGTGTGTGTGTGTATATATGAGTATGTGTGTTTTTGCTTATGTATGTACCCACCCACTACTTGACAATTGATGCTGGTTTGTTTATGTCCCTGTAACTTGGCAGTTCAGCAAAAGAGACTGATATAATAAGTACTAGACTTTAAAAAAAAGTACCGAGCTCAATATGGTCAACAAAACTATTTAACCCTTTTTTTTTTACACCAAATTCCTGTAGAAATACCATTGTTTCAATTGATTTTCAAAATAATGAAGAATTTGATAAAATAATTTTGTCAGTATTAAACTGGTGTTTGGAATGTAAATAAACAATGGATTTTAATGAAGCATTTTAATTTAGACCCCTTCTAATCAGGAAGTTTTTGTCATAGAACCAAGGACAATTTCAGGCAGGTTGGTATTGGAAATGTCAAGGTGGTGCTCCAGTATGGCCACAGTCCAATGACTGAAACAAGTTGAGGATAAACACTTGGTTCTTGCAAATCCATTCCTGTGTCCAATTCACAATAAATGGCCAGACATATAAAACAGACATTCACACTAACTTGTCTTGATGGACGACTTACTGATGTTGTTTGTTTTTTTTTCCTTCTTTCTACAACCCCTTTTGATCGAATCTCTACCCCTCCCCCCTTTTTTCTCTTCCCCAAAAAGAAAAGCTCTTCTTTGTATTTTGTCCCCTCTGTGTTCAGCCCTGTGTGGCCAATAAAGAAACATATTAGAACCAAGATTCAAAGTCACTTGCACACAAACCTGAAATTACAAGCTCACTGGTGCCACATGGTGGTTTCGCCGTTTTTTAAAAATCCCGTTTGAATATTTCCTGCGATGCTTCGCATTTTCTCTTTCTCTTCTCTTCCTTGTTCTGAGTTCAAACACTGTGCACGATTGATTTTTACTTTTGCATTCTTCTGGGGCTGTCATGAACTAAACAGCAGTCAATACAACCAGTGTTGCTTCATTACTGGCCTTTAAACAATTAATTTTGTGCCTCATCAAAGCAAATCAATATATGGGATGATCAGTTCGCTTTTACTCTCTATTTCAGTTAAGTTACAATTCTTATTGTAACGTATATACATCACACACACACACACACACGTGCATGAATGCTTGTGTGCATGTACTTGCTTTCATGCTCCACTTTGATTTTCACTATATATATTTTATGTATATGTATGTGTGTGTGTGTGCGCGCACACACACACACACACACACACACAAACACACACACACACACACACACGCACACACACACACACGCACACACACACACACACACACACACGGTGGCTGTGTGACATCGTCATCTTTTAACTGGTGTGGGTTGGATGGTTTGACAGGGTCTGGTGAGCCACAGAGCTGCATTGTGTTCCAGTGTCAGCTTCGACATGGTTTCTACTGTCGGATGCCTTCCCTGAAGCCAACCACATTACAGTGTGTACTGGGTACTTTTCATGTGGCACCAGCATGATATATATGTGTGTATACATACATGCATATATGTATTTATTTATATATATATATATATATATATATATATATATATATATATATGCATATATATATATATATATATATAAATGCCTGTATATGTGTGTGTGTGTATATATATATAGATAATATGCACAAGTTTATACTGATTTGTAATGTGTGTAGACACACACCCATGTAGTATGAATGCATATATGTTTATGTGAGTATGCATACATGTATGTATACTTGTTTGTTTAATTCTGTTGATTGTTTTTATCCGCAAACTATTTGTACTTATGATATATATATATATATATATATATATATATATATATATATATATATCATATCGTCATCATCATCATCATGAGTTTTACTATATATGTATGTTATAAGAAAAAAACAAAATAATAATTAATAAATAGTAAATTGTTTTATGGAAAAACTAAGCACCTATCATAATTCTGCTCTCGTTATCACACCACGCATTATGTTTCATATTTAGGAATCAATAACCAAACTGTTTAGAATTGGTTGCAGTTTTCATTTATTATTAGTATTAATATCATTATCATCATTATCATTATTATTGTTACGGCTTGTAAAGTAAAGTTTGGAAGCAATCCTTCCCTCTATGTTGGATTTCAATTAGAAATATATATATAGAAATGTGTATATATATAGATAGATATGTATATATAGATAGATATGTATATATAGATAGATATATATATATATAGAGAGAGAGATAAGAAAGAAATATTGAAGAGGAAAAAGTAGTGAAATTGCTAAAAGCTAGTGTTTGGGGTCGTTAATGATTCGATGTTGTTTTGCAATGGCTGCAGGGCTAGATGTGTTTTGTGGGTTATCAGTCCCAGCACTCTCTCTGTGTGCATTATCTTTGTCTGGTCTTATCAGCTGTGGGAAAATGCTGGAGTTGTCCAGATGTGTAGAACTCACGTATTGACAGCTAGTAAATCGAGCCTGCCTGTATGCCTTTTTCTCATAGAGAAGACAGAAAAATCAAAATCTTTAGGAAAATCTTTAGAGAAAGGTTGGTGGGGAAAGAGCAGCAGCAGCAGTAGTAGTAGCAGTGTGTATATTAACATTAACTAAGACTGCTAAAGAAAGACAAACAAAAAAAAAAAAAATTAGAGAGCAAAAAAAAAAAAAAAAAAAAAGGTAAAAATGATGATGGAACCAGCTTCAGATTGTGTATTTGAAGAGTTTTCACAGTATATGATTGAAGGTAAATAATGTTCTTTGCATGGCAGTTCTCTACTCTCTCTACTTCTCTTCTCCTCTGAGCTTGATTTATTTGTCTGTTAGTAACCAGTTGCAATTTATAAACAAAACTCATATAAAACTTATGTATTTCATTCTCTTTCATATGTTTCTTTTTTTTTTTTTTTTTTTTTTAAATCCTTCCTTCCCTCTGTACATCTGTGTGCGAGTTTGTGTTTCACAGTGCACCGAATTATTGCGCATACTATTTACACATACACACATATGTATATCGACATACACACACACATTTGGTGCATGCGCACACTCATTGATCGACGTAAAACATTTAACACTCACCACAAACAACAACAAAAATATCGAAAATAAAATAAAATAATTCAAAGTTGCTTTCTGTGGACATGCTTTTGCTAATGATAATATCTGTAAGTTATCAATATTAACCCTGATGTTGTGATTCCATTGAGTCGAATTTGATGTGAAAAACCAGGCACTTCTAAAGAACTTCGAGTGAGATGACTGCACTTGCTGCAATAGTGGACATCTGGCTGGGGTTCCCGAGAGAACATTTCCCACTGTGACATTGTCGTGCTCACATCTATCTTGTATGTTTTCATCTATAAATTGATCTCCAGTGTCACCTTCCTCAGCTGCAAAATTTCTCAGTTTAACCAGTCGAATAACGTGTAAATGCTATAATCGACCCGAGATGTAATATAAGGAGAAAGTGCTTATGGCCAGCTTGAAACAGGTTCACCACATTTCAATTTTTCCATGATCTCTTTCTGCTCTCTCTAACCTTTCTCGGTTTCCACAGCCATGTTGAATTTCTAGCATTAGAAGATATATTTATCTTTCACCATTACATATTGACTAGATCTTGTGTTTTTCTTTAATTTATTCCTTTCAGATCACTTCTAATCAATCATAATAATTATTTTGTTTTTAATTAGCTCTTATCATTTAATGATTTTATACAAAAAAAATAACAAAACTTTTTATTCACATCCTCCTCCTTCATATGCTAACCATTATAGGAACCATAGAAGAACTGTTGTGCATGATTTACTGAGTATCAAATGTCATGTTTGTTATTCTTATATATATACCTGTATATACACTCTTTGTTTCCATGAATTTATCAATACTTGTACACCTTATTACTCATCTATTATTCACATAGTGTGTGTGTATATGTATGCGTATATGTGTGTGTATATGAATATATATATATATGTGTGTTTATACACACACTCACAATATTTGTATGTATGTATATGTTTATAGCAACCTTATATTTGTGTAAAGCTCTTATATAACACTTCTATCACATTAAACATTTTTCTTAGGTTAGTTTCTTATTGAAAGGCAAACACTTTCTTATATTACAAATCTTGTAATATATTCCTGATGTAGATTCAGTCAAAGACAACCTTATTGTTTTGTTCCATTCCTTGATAAATTATAGTTCTGTGCAGAAATTCAGGCAAATTTTAGTTTTTATTCTTTGTATAAATTTCCAATTAAAAAAAAAAAAATTACATTCATAACATAATCTTAATGATAACAGCACTGCCCCAGCATGGTCTCAGCCAACAGACTTAAACAAGTTAAAACAGTAAACAGTGCAATGTTGTTGGAAAGACAATGTGCGTGTATATATATATACATATATATATTTATAAAAGGCGTAACACCCATGTTCTTTGTTATTATTTTGAAAATTCGTTAGTTTTGTTCCTCGTGTGATCAAAGACAGATGAGTATGTGTAGAATAATACAAGAGAAAACGTCGATGTATTACTGGTTAGATGACCACATGCTATATATATACCCAGGTTTTCGCCACTCACTCACCCCCCCCCCTCTCTGCACTCTTTAATCACACTTCCTTCGCAATATCCTGCTACTTATATTGGCGTTCAAACCTCAAGGGTATACCCTGGCACTTACCACCATCGATATCTCTCTCTTCCTTTACTCAACCATCCCATTTATATTCTCATCCCCATCCCTTGTGAGTATGCCCAGCATCTCTATCCTGATGTCTCCTGTTCTCTCTCTTCTTCTCCTGCACTTCCCTCTGGTTGGGTAACCATGTATTTCCTTTGCGGTAGCACACCTGTTTGTTTTCATTCCTGATCTCTCTCTCTCTCTCTCTCTGGCTGGGTCACCTTGTACTTCCTCTACAACAAGACACCTGTTTCTGTCTCACTGTAACCTTTCATCCGACACAAGATCACCTCCTCCAATGTCCCCTCCCCTCTTGGAAAGTTTTTTCGTCTTGCAAGTACTCGGTGACCTTGTCATTGCAGGTGCCATGCAAAAAGCATTCCAGTCCACTCTGTAAAATGGTTGGTGTTAGGAATGGCATCCAGCTGTAAAAACCTTGCCAAAACTGACCTCACCTGTGTTTGTGCCATGTAAAAAACACTAAGTCCACTCTGCTGATTGGTTGGTGTTAAGAAGGGCATCCAACTGTAAAAATCCTGCCAAAACAGTCACAGAAGTCTGGTGCAGGCTTCTGCCTGGCCGGCTCTTGTGAAATTGTCCCACCCATGCTAGCATGGAAGGCCGATGTTAAACGATGATGATGATGATAATGTTTATATTTAGAATAATACTTTTTAATAATAATAACTGCCATAGTCTATGTTTCATTTTTGTGATCTCTTTTTTTCAGGGGAAAGGGCATGATTTCTATGGTTGGACACCCTTCCTGTCATCAACCACTTTATAGTATAGATTTGGGATATTTTATCAAGTCAATGCTTCTAGAAAGATTTCCTACAGTTGGTCTGAAGAACCTCCTACTTCAGTTTTTACCCAGATTTATAGCCTTTCCCAGACAATCTGTAATGTAGCTTGCATACTCCTCACATCTCATTCATACATTTCATAAAGTTACATTTTCTAATATGTAATATCATCATCCAGTAATGTTCTCAGCAGTGTCTGTTTTTCCATACTGGTCTGTTTTTCCTCCTGACATGGACATCTTCTTTGGGTACCATTACTCCTCTCCTTAGATAATTAAAGTCATTTTTGTTTCAGCGTAACAAGCATTAATTTTTTCCTGTTTACCATAATTGTCAGACTAATGCTGATGTGACTACTATCACAGTCATCATCCTCTACCTCATCCTCATCATCATCTTCCTCATCCTTATCATCATCTCATCACCATCACTGTTATTATACAACTTTAATTGGAAAATTTTACAAATGAATCTACTCATCATGGTTTTGATTCTTGCTGTTTTACATGCTCATGATAATTTATCATCGACTTGGCAGACATCAGCAAATGATTTGTTCACTGAATTCTATAAACAAGAAGGGTCAGTCTTGTTTAGATTCAGTGATTTGGGAGTAGCTTTCACTAAAGAGACATTATCAGCTTGAATCAGCCCTCCATCACTGAATCGAGTGTATTGTCAACATTGTCTGAAGTGAGATGTTCTCCAAAGGTAAAGCACAACATACTCTCTTGCAATCTAGATCCATCCCCACCCCTGTTCTGTCTGTCTGTCCCATTCATTTCTACCCACCTTCTATACAATGAGGGTTTACCCTGACATCTCATCATTGTTATTTTTATCACTTTCCAGCTCCACCTGATTACTCTTACCTTTTCTTCTAAAAAGTGTGCATGGAGCCATGTAACCCCTCTCCAGCAATAAACCTGTTCTGCTCTGCCGCCGTCTCAGACTTTAACCTCTCATCTCCTAGTGTAAAGCTGTCCCCTTGGAGTTCATAGTCTTGCTAACTCCATAGTGCCCTCATTAGTGCTAGTGTCACTGTAAAGTGATTGGATTTGGGAAGGACATTCGGCCATAGAAATTGGATTTGAGAAGGAAATTCAGCCAAGGCAGATATTGGAGCCCATAACGTCCTGTCAAACTGTCCAACCCATTCCAGCATGGAACATGAACTTTGACTGATGACAATGAGGATCACTGATGTTTAGGGTCCCACAGTTCTGTGTCACTGGCCAGGAAGGGTGTTTAGCTGTAATCTGTTAATATCTACTGAAGCAAGGGTTTCATAACGATCTGTACACATCCTCTCATACGGAAATGGTTTAGGACACACTAATGTATTTCAATATTTCAATAATTTAACTTACCCAAGTATTTTTGAGCAAAATTAAGTGTTTAACCACAGAAGGCTCATTAATCTTGTTGTGCTCAGTTCAAACTCTCTCAAATGTAACACAACCTTTTATTTTATCATCAAATCCAATGAGCTTGTATCTCGTAGTCTTCCCCTCTCTCTCTCTCTCTCTCTCTCTCCAGTCTTATTGTAAAGTTAAATTGTTACCCTTTTGTTATCAATTATATTGCTTGAATTTTCTTTAGTAAATATATCCATTGGTAGCTAATTAACTTGAATGAGTTCAAATTTTACTGTTTCTTTGTAAGATCTGAGCTCATCGTAAGATGTCGGTCACTAACACTATACAATGGACAAGGTGTACCTCCTCATGGTACCTATCTACAATGATATGGATTTTACCCACCAATAATTAAGTCCTCTTGCAGTGCTGGTGCCAGGATATGAAACTATGACACTTTAGCTTGTTTGTTTGGTCTTTTATCTGGTTCCATATTTTTATACTAAAAGAAACTTTGGAGGAATGATGCATTGGTTTAAAACCCATCTTTTAAGACTGAGGGACATTTTGCTTTTAAAAATGGGAATTATTCTTCCAAAGGTAATTCACTGTTTGATATCTTTTACTTGATTGTGTTCTTATAAGTCGACCGATACAGGTGTAACTGTTTAAAGTAACTGAAGTGGAACTAATTTTATGATAACTATAACAACTATGTAACTATAGCAACCATGTTACTATGGTACCCAACTTACTAAATGTAGTCCTGTAATTGGGTCCACTCAGTTATGCTCCTCTACAAATATATAGTTGTTCTTTGTTAATGTAAAAAACAAAACAAAACAAAACATTATTATTATTATTATTATTATTTTACTTCTCGGAGTCCTCAGTTTTATTTGCTCTGGTTGATTCTGTGAGAGCGGACAGCAACCTGTTGTCAGAGGTCTCCTAGGATCGCTTTCTGCAAACTATAAGTTTTGGTACTTGGATGTTAACTCATCGTGGAAGATACTGAACTCCCAAGCACCAACCTCAAAATCCTAGCTGCCCCCAACAGAGAAATCCCAATAATTGTAGGGGCACTTGGAGTACTAACAACCAAGTTCGAGAGATATGTCAGAGAAATTGGAATTGACATGAGGGCAGAGCAGGCCCCCAAAATTATCATTATTATTATTATTATTATTATTATTATTATTAAGGTGGTGAGCTGGGAGAATCGTTAGCACACCAGGTAAAATGCTTAATGGTATTTCATCTGCCACTACATTCTGAGTTCAAATTCTGCTGAGGTCAACTTTGCCTTTCATCCTTTTGGGGCCGATGAATTAAGTACCAGTTAAACACTGGGGTTGATGTAATTGACTCATCCCCTCTCCCAAAATGGCTGCTCTTGTGGCAAAAATTTGAAGCCATTATTATTATTATTATTATTATTGAGTGAGAGGGCAACACACATTATGAGAGTGATGCTGAGGTGCAAATACGTGAAGCCCAATATACTCATCACACCCACCCATCTGATAAGGGTGCACTAGGCAGATGGGGCTCAGTTAGAATTTTCTTCAGGTTGAGTAGCCCATTCTGCTCAAAAGGTCCCTTAATAAGCTTTGTTTGAGGATGATAAATAAAACATGTTTCCAGAGATGAATTATTGAAACCCCAAAGAATTCCTCTCAACACATGGCTATGCTGCTCTCCCACTAGTTCTGCTCATGATCAGAGATGCACATATCATCAGCCATTAAGGGACATGCTCAACTGGTTAAGGTCAATCAAGTGACAAGCAGATCTGTGGTATTGAGCAGAATATTTGGTGTAACACATCTCTTATACCAAGACAAAACATGTACATGATAACACTTCCAATCAGTTAAGATCAGAAGCCATGAGAAGCCATTGTCTAATACTTCATCCACTGCCTGGTGTTGCATCTCAGCTTTATTTTAGTGAGTATGCTGGAAAGTGCCAGCAGACTAAGGTGGCATTTGTTTACTGATCATGCCTCAAGGACCCTGTGGAGAACTCTTGCAGTTCCAAGCAATGATGACTTTCAGAGCCATGTTGACGCATTCATTCCAATCTTTTCAAGCCACGTTGTTAGATGAGTGCTGGTTCTTCCAAATGTACCAATCACTGTTGGTGCATTTGTCTACTCCCTTCATTGGCCAAAACTGGTGCATTTCCCACTTCAATTCTTCTTCCTCTTCAATCCTTTTCTCACCAGGACATGCTATGTTGATTACCGTGCATGGCCCAGTGTAGTACTCATGGTCACTGGATTGTGGGTTCAATTCCCTGACTGGGTGCATGTGTGTTCTTGAGCAAAACACTTCATTTCACATTGCTCCTGTTCCCCTTCGATCGGAGAGGATCGCTGACCTACTAGCCTAGCCAGCAGGGTGGCATCATTTGAAGGCAAAAACGGTGCAAAAGTGCATTGTGACCAGCGATGTGTAACAGTATCTGATAGCCTGGTCAGTCACATGATGTACACACACACACACACACACACATACACACACACACACACACTCACAGAGTGAAGGTGGGCAGTATGGCCATGGAGGAATTCCTTAGATGATCATCATAGGTCAGCTCAATCAACACTAACCCAGTGTTAAACACCTCTAACACTGACAACTCCATGTGTTAACCCTATTCACCCATTTGTTAACCCACCTGCGATTACCCCCCTGGTTCCATGATGCAAACTTTATACTTAAAGTGATTTAAATTTAAACCATCCAACAAAATTCTGTATAATTTTATGTCCTGAACATCATCTTGATAAAGTTATTTTTATTAAATTCTTTGTTGTTTCCAAAATTAATTGCAACAAAATCAGATTCTTTCAACAGAAATCTGCAAACAAAAGGGTCAAAAGTTTGTTATTCAAGGGGTTGCTTTTATATCTTTATCACATTAAGACTAAGTAAACTCATCGTATCTCTCTCTCTCTCTCTATATATATATATATATATATATATATCTATCTGTACACACACACACATACAATAATATATATATACACACACACACACAATAATATATATATATATATATATATATATATATATATATACACACACACACATGGCCACTATCGTAAATTTAATTTAACAACATTAATTTTTCTTCCATTTTCAGTTTTAATTTTTTTTAATTACTCTCTCTCTCTCTCTCTCTCTCTCGAGGAGAGTCCTTTCCTAACGATCCCCCCTCCACCCATCCACCCCCCTTGTAACTATTTGCATTGCTAGCTTGACATGAGAATGAGCTAACCTATTTCTTAGCTATTGTCTTCATTATAAAACGCTTTTATTTCTCTCTCTCTCTCTCTCTCGTTTTTTCTTCTCCTCACCAACAACACCATTATCACCGACCTCCCCCTCCCTCTCCTCTCCTCCTCCTCCTCCTCCTCTTCTTCTCTTTGCTCTCCTCCACTGAACTGTGCCAACTGAGAGCCAGAGCAAGCCAGAGCAGCTGTTGGTACTCAGGGTCTCTTTCGCTCTCTTATGGCTAGGACAGCCACAGACATGGGGTTTCACTAGATCAACGCTTGTGTATGCGTGTGTGTGTGTGTGTGTGTGTGCGTGTGCGTGCGTGTGTTTGCTTGCTATACTCACAGCCACTCACTCCCTCTTTTACTTCATAAACCAGGCTCTCTCTCAATCAATATAATTGCTGCACCATCCCTCATACACACACATATATATATATATATATATATATATATATATACACACACACGCACATGCATGTGCACACATATATATTGTTGATATACCTTGAAGTATCTGCTTTATATGATTCTCTTTCCCTCTCCTCTCTCCTCACCCCACACTCTATCTCTTTATATATCTAATTCATTGTCTCTTCCCCCCTCCGTCTGTTTGCCTGTCTGTCTATCTATCCATTTATCAGACCTTCCCCCCCCTCGCCCCACGACACTCACTCTCTCCCAGTCATTCATAGAGAAGCAGCATTTTTTTTTTTGTTTTTACTCAGAGGGAACATTATTTGTTTTCACAAACAATAATCTAGTTTCATCTACTTCCTCCTCAATTACCCGGATTTACAGGTAATCAGATGTTCTGTTTATCTTTTATTGCACTTCTCGTCTTGGCTGTTTTACTTTCATTTCTCGCATAAATCCGTGTGTGTGTGTGTGTGTGTGTGTGTGTGTGTGTGCACGTGTGTTTTAGTTATTGTTGTTCAGTTAGTTATTTGTATCCTTGTATAATATTCCCCCTATCTTCCTATCAATCTAGCTCTCTCATTCTCTCTCTCTCTCTCTCTCTCTCTCTCTCGCTATGTATATATGTATGTATGTATATATGCATGCATGTATGTATGTATCTATCTCTCTCTCTATGTATGTACATATCTATCTCTCTCTCTCTCTATGTATGTATATATGTATGTATGCATGTATGTGTATGTATGTATGTATATATCTATCTATCCATCCATCCATTCATCCCATCCGTCCGTCCATCCATCCATCCATCTATCTATCTGTCTATCTATGTATCCATCTATCTGTCTACCTGTCTTATTCTATCTATCTATCCTATCTCTCTGTCTATCTAATCTATTCTATCTACCTAATCTCTCTGTTCACATGGATTAACTGTTAGTACCTTTAAAAAAATAAACATATCCACTAATTTTTGTAACACCAATAGATAAACATTAACTTTAGCATCATAACATATCTGGTCCTTAATTCTAACACATCCTTCAGTATCACATGGAAAACCCTTATCATCTCCACAATTCACCCACAATTAAAAAACAAAAAAAAAAAATCCACACTTTGCACTTTTGAATCTTATGAAATCTGTCACTCCCAAACTAAAATTACATAACAGAATCTCTGAACCCATCTCTTTTTGTAGATATAGGACTTTTAGAACTTTAAAATATTCTAAACCTATTGTGTTCTCAAATAAACAAGCCCTTCTTCCCCCAGTACTGATATATATTTCCCATACCCTGCCAGTGAAAATCCTCATGCTGTAAATTTTGCATTGGTTCACCCTTTATCCTTGTTCTATTTAGGATATTAAGGTTGGGAAGTTTTGCTTCCCAACCATGTGATCTAAGGTTCAGTTTCATTGTGTGGCACCTTGGGCTGGTGACTTCTATGATGGACCTGGGCCAACCAACACCTTGAGAATGGATTTGGTGGATGGAAACTGAAAGAAGCCCATCTTGTGTATGTATGTATGTATGTACATCATCATCATTATCATCATTTAACATCTGTTTTCCATGCTGGTATGGGTTGGACAGCTTGGTAGGAACTGGCAAAGCTGGCAGCCACACCAGCTTCCATTGTCTGTTTCCGCTTGGTTTCTACAGCTGGATGCTCTTCCTGATACCAACCATTCTATAGAGTTCAATTTTCATATGGCACCAGCAATCAATGCTTTTCACATGGTGCCAGCACCAACATCAAATCTTTTCATGTCATGCCTCAGTTTTAGGATATCAATTCTGTTGTGGTGGGCAGGTCTTTTTGAGTACAGAAATGCCCCACACATCTGGGTTCTCTATCATCTCTTTCGTAAGGCTCAGCATCTTGAGATCAGCCTCCATGACTTTATCCCATGTCTTCCTGGGTATCCCTCTTTCCCTCCACTTTCAGTGATCGGCACTTGTTTATGCAACTGTCCTCATCAATTCTGTATCATGTGACCAGACCAGTGCAGTCTCCTCTCTTGCACACTGCACGTAATTCCTCTTATGCCTAACTTTTCTCTCAATGTACCAGTGCTCTATCACTCATGCACACTGACATTGCACATCTAGTAGAGCATACCAGCTTCATTCCTCTCTAGTCTTTGTATATCTTCTGCATCCAGGGCCCATTTCTCACTACCATGTAGCATTGTAGTTTGTACACATGTATCATACAATCTTCCTTTTACTCAGAGAGAGAGAGACCTTTGGTTGCCAACAGAGGTCAAAGCTGTCTGAACTTTCTCCATCCTGTTCTTATTCTAGCAATTACATTTTCTGTACAACCTCCTCCACTGCTAATTAGGTCACCTAGGTAGCAAAAATTATCTACAACTTCTAGAGAGCCTCCAGGACATTTGAAGAAATCAGTTCTCCATGTATCTGTGGTCTTTATGGCTCCTGTACATCTTCCACATCATCATCATCATCATCATTTAACGTCCGCTTTCCATGCTAGCATGGGTTGGACGATTTGACTGAGGACTGGTGAAACTAGATGGCTACACCAGGCTCCAATCTGATCTGGCAGAGTTTCTACAGCTGGATGCCCTTCCTAACACCAACCACTCCGAGAGTGTAGTGGGTGCTTTTACGTGCCACCGGCACAAAGGCCAGTCAGGTGGTACTGGCAACGACCACGCTCAAAATGGTCTCACTTGGTTTGACAGGTCTACACAAGCACAGTATATCACCAAAAGTCTTGGTCACCCATCACTGCCTCCATGAGGCCCAACACTTGAATGGTGCTTTTTACTTGCCACTGGCACAGGTGCCAGTCAGATGGCACTGACGATGATGATAACGGTGATGACTGAAGGTTAAGCAATTGAGTATTGATTAGACTAGTATTTTGGAATAGACATTTATTAACGACCACAACCAGCAGCAGCAGCAGTAGTAGTAGTAGTGGTAGTAGTGGTAGTGGTAGTAGTGGTAGTGGTAGTAGTAGTAGTGGTAGTAGTGGCAGTGACTGTGGTACATAAAGTCTCTTGTTTCTGTAATAACATTTATATCAGCAACTGACTTCGTTCGTTTCTGCCCTTCTCCAGGAAACATGAAATGTATCAGTTGCTATGGTTACTGTTAAAACAAACAACAATAAATAAATACATAGAACAACAGATTGTTATTGGATTTCTAAAGTCGTTTGCGTTCCTTATCTTTGTTTATGTCCATCTTGTAATTTCTCACATCTTTTCTCCCTGATTGATCATTTCCACAGTTCAAGCATCAATGCTGGTCGTGACGGCTGCACTCTCTGCTCCAGTTGTTGGTGCAGCAACTCGGTGTTATTATACAGGAGACTAAGTTCCACTCGATTCTTCCCCGTTCATTAAGTCTTGGGGTCGATTTGTTCAACTAAAACCAACATTTAGCTTCAGTCCACCGAGGTTGACTTTGCCTTTCATCCCTTTGGAGTCGATTGAATAAGTACCAGTTATGCACTGGGGTCGATATAATTGACTTAATCCCTTCCCCCAAATTTGATGCCTTATGCTTCTAGTAGAAAGAATTATTATTATTATTTATTGCCTTTGCACAGCTTCTAACGCTGGAGATGTACTACAGTGAACTAAGGTAACGCCCCTTATTTTTCGAGCACCTTCCTGAGTATTTGAGCGGTTCCAAGCAGTGCTGTTTTCTGCAAGTGCTCCACCCTTATTGCAGCCCCTGTTTGTTCCATGTACTTTTCAAGATTTTTGCTCACTGTTCCCAGGGTTCCAACAATTATTGGTACTACTACCACCTTTTCTATCGACTCCAACTGCTTAACTCCCCAAGCTAACCTGTCATATCTCTCGACTTTTCTTTCTTCCTTATCGCATACCTTGTTGTCAGTTGGGCATGTTATATCTATGATCCAGCATAGTTTGTTTTCTTTCTCAATTAAGACTATGTCTAGTTTCCTATTCTCTATCTCATGGTCACACTGAATCATAAAATCCCATAGGATCTTTGCATTATCCTTTTCGGTGATGCATCCAGGTTTATGTTTGTACCACTTTTTGCTCTGTCAAGTCCATACTTGTTGCAAAGTGTCCAATGGACAATCCTTGCTGTGTTGTCATGACGTCTCTTATATTCTTTCTGGACTAGTGACGTACATTGACTGGTAATATGCCATACGTTTTCACCATTTTGTCCACAAATTCTGCATTGTTATTATTATTATTATTATTATACAAGAATCTTGCAAACCAAATACAAAAGTGAAAGATGAATTTTATAAATTTCCATTTCTACAATATTTTAATATTTTTTTCTTCTTCTTATTGAATCCAATTTCTGATGTTTGTTTTCTTCTTCTTATTGAATCCAATTTCTGATGTTTATTTTCTTCTTCGTTGCAGGGGCTTCAGAGCACTTAATGCCAGCTGGGTCCCTAACACCACCTGACAAAATAAGTGGCGACTCGATTTCTATGGCAAACATCCGTCCACTTGGCATCAGTACGCTAACCAATACAATCAAGACCCCACCAAGTCCAATGCCTACTCCATCTCCACCAATCAATAGGATTACAGGTGATATTGATCATTCAGACTCAAGGATTACTCACCCGTTTTCTCGCAGGTAAGAAATGTTACTTCTTAGTGACACAATCGGTTCAGAATACCAAATTATAAACTGGTTACAACTGTGACCGACTCTATTTTAGTTCATTGAGCTTGCAAAATGGCTAAGTCCATCTTGGTGTAAAAGATTTTTTATGACCAGTTGTGATATGTGTTACATATTTTCTCAATTTGCAGTGTGAAGACACATGGCTTAGTGGTTAGAGTATTTATCTCAGGATCATGAGGTTGAGAGTTCGATTCCTGGAGGCACATTGTGTCCTCGAGCAAGTCACTTTATTTCATGTTTCTCCAGTCCACTCAGCTGGCAAAAAAAGAGCTGTACCAGTAATCCACAAGGGCCAGCCTTGTCACATTCTGTGCCGTGCTGAATATCCCTGACAACTACGTTAAGGGTACACGTGTCTGTGGAGTACTCGGCCACTTGCACGTTAATTTCACGACCAGGCTGTTCCGTTGATTGGATCAACTGGAACACTTGTCATTGAAACCGATGGAGTGCCAATTAGTGTAGAGTTCAAATCACAGTAACTGGTTGATGTGCCCTTGATGTAGCATTTAAAAAATGGTTTTGAAGTTGCCTTTACCACCCCCCAAGGATTATGACATTTGTTACCACTGTTGTTGTTGTTGTTTAACCCCAGGTCAGCCCTGATCAGAACCATGACCAAAGATGTTCCAACCCTAATCACCCCCATTCTGTTTTTATACCAAGCATTGCATTAGTCAGCATTTTCTCTATTGAGCCCTTTTGAAATCACTCTCCTTGGGACCACCCCTGGTCCTTTGATAAAGCCTTCCTATTTTAAAGTGATCTAAATTAAAACTTTACATCAAAATTTTGTGTTAAGTTCCAAACAGTAACTGACCCTTTTCCTTTCAATATTTCTGTTGAAAAATACCCTTTAACCCTTTAGCATTTAAACTGGTCATATCCGGCCAAAAGTATTCTGCCTGTTTTATGTTCAAACTGGCCAGATCTGGTCTCTCATACCAACCCTACAATATTGTTTTAAAAATTAACAACTACCTCATCAAAATCTCATAGCTACAAGATAATGTATGATTAGTTCAAAACAATGTAGATGAAAAAGCATTAATTTTGGCAGAATAATGCGAACACTACAGGGTTAATTTTAATTTATTTCATTAAAAAATACTAAAGCAGCCAAGATCTTTGGAGATCGGCCATTCTTGATAAGACCCGTCAAGTCAAATGAGATTGCATTCGTGGCAGATGCCAGTGTCATGTAAATGGCCCATTAAAAGCACCCTTCAATCGTTGGCCGATATGCTGTGCTTGTGAAGACCCGTCGAACTGAGTGATATTGTAGCATTTGTAGAGAGCCCCTTCAAATGTGGTCGCTGCACCACCGTCAGCAGCTGACACGATTCCTTCAGGGTGCAGGTCCATGGCCTCTCGAGACCGACAGATGCTGACTTGGGACATATCAGCATCAAACAGGACAAAATTTGCTAACTACATGGGACACTAGCACAGACCCTTGAAACTGGGACATAGGAAGCCCATGCGCGTGCGTGCGTGTGTGTGTGTTGATTTGATGAATTAATCAGGAGACCTCCACTAATTGCTTGGACTCATCTTTTCTGCCTTCCAATCCTTTTATTTTTTTACTATCCTAGAGGCTGGTTTTTTTTTTTTTTTCAAAGAGATTAATTTTTATGATTTTAGAATTAGATTAATTTTAGTTTTCAATATTTTTAAGCAAATATCTGTTAGTTCTTCCTTTCTGCCAGATTTTTCACAAGAGAGAATCTAAATTGTCAATGCCAATCAAGAGGTTCACAAACTATTTAATATTTCATTTTATTTAAAAATTATTCTAGAAATCGAATGAGCTCAACAATTGTAATCATTTATTCAGACATATTTCTGAAAGATGAACTTACAAGGAAGCAAAAAGAAAAAAAAAGAGAGAGAAAAAAAAGAAAAAAGCACCGAAAATTTAATTTGAAGTAAAAAAGAAAAAAAGCAATTAATTCCTTGATATTATTTTTGTACGTCAAGAGTTATTCCCCTTAGACTTTAAAGCACTTTTAACCTCGCCAGTTATTGTTAGTTTTTTTCTTCTGTTTTTCACTTTCGTTTGTTGAAATTTTTTGTTAAAACGAACGTGGTAACTTTCCACTTGAAATAAGTGAAGCAATCGTTTCACCTTTGTACTAAATTAATTAAGTCATTATTAAGGTAGTTACTGTAACAAATAATTTAGTTACGGTGGCGAATGTGTGTTTGTACATTGTAGTCAAGCTACTCCAGTTAGTTTTGCATGAGCAGACACACATTTTATTTGTTAAGCATTTCATAAAGAAGATGGAAAATTAAATTGTAACACAGCATAGAGTCTTTTTTTTTAAGTATCAAGCAGCGCTGAGGGCAAGCCGGTGGAGTTTCTAGTAGTTATTTGACCTGTTTTGTGTTAGAAAGCAGAGCTTTTCAGAAATATTTCATGCGTAAAATAGAAAATGTTAACTTTTCAGATTTATTACAGATCTATATATTGAGCTAACTTGTTGAATGAATTATTTATTCAGTTAATACTTTTAAATTAGGTTTATCATAGGATATGTTATGGGTTGGATTTAGAAAGACCTAGTGGGGCCCCTGGGCCAACAGTATTTGGGGGCTCCTATGATTTTGCTAATTGAATGCATAATAAGACAATAAAGAGGGTTCAGTTCAATCTAGGGGCCCTAAACAGTTTGAAATGGTTCCGAAACTTAAAAACGCCTGTGTAAATTCAGAGGGATTCAGTTAAATTTTATGGTCCTTAAAATCTAAAAAAGCCCAATAAATCAAAAGAAGGCTTGATAAATTTTTTTGTGTGGCCCATAATTGAATCTTGTTAAGGGGTTCATTACAATGAACTTGCTGTTATTTTGAGCCAGTTATTTTGAGTTAAGTAGAAGCTTTTCAACTTTTCAGAATTTTGTAATTTGATTAATTTTATTGTCTGCTAAAAACAGCAAAAATATGAAATATAAAATAAAATAACAAAAAAATATAGTAACATATATATATGTAACCTATATCAATTACAAAAGCATGATAACAGTGTACATACATGTGCACGTGTGTGTGCA
>NC_142951.1:1422473-1424973 GCF_046866305.1 Octopus bimaculoides
CGACTGTAGTGATAATGCTCAAAGAAAAATTTAAAAAAGTTATACATACATACATATATTTGTATAATTATATTTATTTCCATAACAATTGTGTAGGGGAAGTGGTTCAAGGGTCTGGAATATGCCCAACAATCTCCCTTTAAATAACAGTTGAGGATCGCTTGAACGATTTAAGCACACTCTGTATGTGTGTGTGTGTGTGTATGTGTGTGTGTGTGTGTGTGTGTGTGTCTCTCTCTCTCTCTCTTTTTCTCTCTCTCTCTCTCTCTCTCTGTACCTTACTTTCTTCTTACAAACTTGCCTCTTCACAATCAAATGGTGATACTTTTATGATTGTCAAACAAGCGTAAATCAATGTTCCAAAAGATGTTTCATGCTCTTCCAGTTTGACATATTTTCCTGATTTCTGTGGGGGTCATCTCGAAGAAGAAAAAAAAACAAAAACAAATAACAAGTGCTCTCCCCCACCTCCAAGGATTCCACAGTAAAAGTTACCTATCAGTCGAGCCGAGCGATTGAATTGTCACAGATGTTATAAGTGTAAAGGTGTTACGCATTTTCGTGTGACTTGCGCAGTACAAAGACAACTCATCTGATAAAAGTTTAGCTGGTTCACTGGTCTATTGAGGTTTGAACACTATTGTCAACCAAATAAGCCTGTTGGGAGTGATACAATTATTTTAGCTGTTTTTTTTTTTCTTCTCTCTATTGCATACCCAATGGTAAGTGTTGCATGAGAGGTATTGTGTACGGCAACAACAAACCTTCACTTTGCGAGAACTGTTGTGCTGGTCAGACGCTCTGCCCGAGACAAAATGTACATTGACACATCCTGACCTTGTTGTCTTCGTGTTTTACGTTTTGGAATTTTGGTTTTAGTTAACTTAATCGACAGAAGTCTTAATTTTAAAGCACGTTTAGAAGTCCGAGGAAAAAAGAAAAATAATAGGAAAGAACTATCAGGGGGGAAACAAGGTTGACAAAAAGAAAAAATAACAACAAGACACAGCAGAACATAGGAAAAGAGAAAACATATTTTCCACTTGTTTGAAAGAAACTCACCATTGAGGGGTCAAAATGACTTGTACATACCCTGCAGATTTCTCTGGAAGAATTGGACCTTCATATCCTGAGACAAATTTAACTACATTACACCCCCATCATCCACAGCCCCACCATGCACAGGCTCCTATCCCAACTGGCACAGTTGTACCCCAGCCACCGCCACCTCCGATGGCAGCCTGTGGACCCCCAGCAATGTCGCCGCCACCTAGTTATACAACGATGGGCCCATATCAGTCCTACCTTGGAGATTTGTACTGTTCCCCAGATATGGGCTATTACGACCCCTACTATCCAAAAGATGCCGAGTTAAGCAGCTGTCGTTATGGATGTTCAAATTTTCCAAGGTATTTCTGAGAAATTCTTACATTTTCATCAATTAGCTCTACGTTTAAGTTACACCATTCAGGAAAATCTAAAATCTAAATACTTTCACAATATTTAACCCTTTTGTGACCATATTGAACACTGCATTTGTTTCAATTAATTTCAAAAATAACAAACAATTCTGTAAAATAACTTTTGTCATTATTAAGCTTGGATTTGGAGCATAAATTAACTTGAAATTTTGATGGCAGGTTTTAATTTAAACTGTTTTTAAACAAATGGTTTGTGTCATAGGACCAAGGCCAGTTTCCCTTTTGGTGCCATGTTTCTTTTGAAATCCACGGTTTTTAAATCAATTAATTTTGAAAATAACAAAGAATTTAGCAAAATAACTTACTCATTAATGAATTGGTATTTGGAATATTTATCAACATGAAATTTTAATAAGTTTTTATTTAAATCACTTTAAAACAGGAAATGTGTATCTTGGAATCAAGGGCAGTCTTGGACAAGTTGGTATCAAAAGGGTTAAAATAGGGATTTCTTTTCTTTTTTCTGTTATGTCTAAAAATTCTTCCAATTAATTCATACTCTTTTGTTGTTGTTATTTCATTCAACATCAATTTTCTGAAATCACCCATCAAAAACAAACAAAACAAAAAAAGCATTTCATAAAAAAAACCCTGAAATTATTTTATTCCTGTGCATCTCTTTGATTCATATTAATCACTCCAATTATGCTTTAGAACCTCGTTATTGCATAGACTTATTTATGTACATTCTTTGGAGACTATGGGGTAAATGGGTGGGTGTTACATTTTGGTCCTAAACGAACCCTTATTGTTTCCACTTCTTCCGTAGCCATGGTGATAGTCAGGTTTTCTTGACCACAAAGGGACCATCAACAGTATTTTAAGCCCATCTTTGTCTTGATTGTAGATGGGTGGTCGTGCCAAGATTTGGGTCTTAGAACATGAGGTCCTTGTTTATAACAAATAAGGACTTCATCAACCAGATATCTGACAATATTGGACTGGGCAGACATGTGAGAAGTTGTTATTAGGGTCCAAGCATGTAAAGAGTTACATGGAACCTACAGGAGAATCCACCC
>NC_142951.1:1429973-1432473 GCF_046866305.1 Octopus bimaculoides
CAGGCGCAGGCATGGCTGCGTGGTAAGAAGTTTCCTTCCCATCCTCATGGTCCTGGGTTCAGTTTCACTGTATGGCGCCTTGGGCAAGTGTCCTCCTTTAGTCTCGGGCCTTCAGTCTCAAAGCCTTGTAAGTGGACTTGGTAGATAGAAATTGTGTCCATTCACACACACACACACATACACACATATATATATATACTCTTTTACTCTTTTACTTGTTTCAATCTTTTGACTGTGGCCATGCTGGAGCACCGCCTTTTAGTCAGGCAAATCGACCCCAGGACTTATTCTTTGGAAACCTAGTACTTATTCTATCGATCTCTTTTGCCGAACCGCTAAGTTACGGGGACATAAACACACCAGCATCGGTTGTCAAGCGATGTTGGGGGGACAAACACACACATACAAACACACACACACACATACATATACATATATATACATATATACGACGGGCTTCTTTCAGTTTCCGTCTACCAAATCCACTCACAAGGCTTTGGTCGGCCCGAGGCTATAGTAGAAGACACTTGCCCAAGATGCCGCGCAGTGGGACTGAACCCGGGACCATGTGGTTGGTAAGCTAGCTACTTACCACACAGCCACTCCTATATATATAAATATATATAAGTATATATATTCACATATGTGTGTATATCACATGTATGATCAAAGCTACAAATGCTCACACATAGCACAATATTGGAAAGTGAATATCATCATCATCATCATCATCGTTTAACGTCCGCTTTCCATGCTAGCATGGGTTGGACGATTTGACTGAGGACTGGTGAAACCGGATGGCAACACCAGGCTCCAGTCTGATTTGGCAGTCTGAATATATGTATGTATATTCCTAGTTGTTGGCCAGTCACGTTATATGAACGTGTGCATCTTTTATTTGTATATATATGTGTGTGTGTGTGTATATATATATATATATATATATATATATATATATATATATATATATATACACATGCATATATAATTAAGGATAAAATCAATTAATGATCTTATCAGTGGCCAGTGTGTAATAAAAACCATATAGGTAAACATTAATATAAAGATATATATATATATATATATATATTGTTGCACTCTGTCAGTTACGACAATGAGGGTTCCAGTTGATCCGATCAATGGAACAGCCTACTTGTGAAATTAACGTGCAAGTGGCTGAGTACTCCACAGACAGGTGTACCCTTAACGTAGTTCTTGGAGAGATTCAGCGTGACACACAGTGTGACAAGGCTGACCCCTTTGAATTACAGGTACAACAGAAACAGGAAGTAAGAGTGAGAGAAAGTGGTGGTGAAAGGGTACAGCAGGGTTCACCACTACCCGCTGCCGGAGCCTCGTGGAGCTTTTAGGTGTTTTCGCTCAATAAACACAACGCCTGGTCTGGGAATCGAAACCGCGATCTTATGACCACGAGTCTGCTGCCCTAACCACTGGGCCATTATGCCTCCATATGTGTGTGTGTGTGTGTGTGTGTGTGTGTGTGTGTGTGTATCTTTTACTTGTTTCAGTCATTTGATTGTGGCCATACTGGGGCACTGCATTGAAGGGTTTTAGTCAAACAAATCGACCCCAGGAGTTAATTATTTTTAAGCTTAGTACTTATCCTATTGGTTCTGTTTTGCTGAACCACTAAGTTATGGAGACATAAACACACCAACATCGGTTGTCAAATGGTGGTGGAGAACAAACGCAAAGACACACACAATGGGCTTCTTTCAGTTTCTGTCTACCAAATCCACCCATAAGGCTTTTGTCAGCCCTAGACTACAGTGTAAGACACTTGCCCAAGGTGCCACGCAGCAGGACCAAACCTAGAACCAAGTGGTTGGGAAGTAAGCTTCTTACCACACAACCACGCCTATATATATATATATATATATATATATATATATATATATATATATATATATATATATATATATATATGTATATATATATGTATAATATATATATTTTTTGCTCATTCATATATATATGTATATATATATATATATTCATGTGTATGTATATATCACACACACACACACACACACACCTCAATATCTAAAAGTGAATATATAAAAAGGATAAGGCTTCTTCCGCAGTCCTGTTGACTCACGGTGCTGGTTTCCCAGATTCTGTGGCTTATATACTCTCCCCTTGGATGGGATGCCACCCCATTGCAGGAATACTCATACGAGTGGACTGGAGCAATGTAAAATGATGTGTTTTACTCAAGAACACAACACATGGCCTGGTCCAGGAATTGAAACCACAATCTTATGATAATGAGTCCAACTCCTTAGCCACAAAGCCACAAGTGAATATATGTATATTCCAAGTTATTGGCCACAATTTTGCTCCTAAGTTCCTGAAATTTTTTCCTTTTTAGTTTTCAATAGAAAAACGAAGGATATTGCATTGGCCAAGTCCTGCCTGGCCACAGCCATTGGAACACGTTACTGATGAGAAATGCTATTCGTTTAGTATAATTAGGATT
>NC_142951.1:1434973-1467473 GCF_046866305.1 Octopus bimaculoides
CCATCATAGGTATTTATGTGTGCATGTAACCATATATATATATATATATATATATATATATATATATATATATATATATATATGTATATATATATATATGTATATATATATGTGACAATTATTTGGTTGCCATAATAAGACTCTGTGTGTGTGTGTGTGTGTGTGTGTGTGTCTGTGTGTGTTTTAGATTCTACTAAAATATATATATATAAAGCAGATAGCCACACAAAATCACTGACCTCATGAGATGTTGAAAGGGCACTGCGAGTGGCCAGCCACAGCATCCTTCTCCAGTGAGATAAAACTCACTGAATGAAGTAATTTGATAAGACCCTATCATATGATTTTAAAATTTAACCAATAAGGTTTTGTTTCCCTTCAGGGGAATCTACAAATTACTCTGGATTAAAGAGATAATTTACTTCCCATTAGCTCATGGGGGGGGGGGGGAAATAACCGTTGAACAAAATTCAAAGGGGTTTGAGCTTATATAAACACATGTTTGCATTCTATCTGCTAACTATTCTGTGTGTGTGTGTGTGTGTGTGTGTGTGTGTGTGTGTGTGTGTATACATACATACAGAGCGGGAGAGAGAGAAAGAGAGAGAGAGAAAGAGAGAGAGAGAGAATAGTTAGCAGATAGAATGCAGAGATGAAGGAAATCGACCACTTAGTTACAGTAATGTGTGTGAGAGCATATATGTATGTGTGTGTCAAACTGATTATTTTTAATTAAAATATATTGGTTTTTATGAATTTTATCTTCACCCAATCAATTGTACTTGTATAGCTTAAAGCAGAGAGAAAATTCATCGAATGAAAATTTCCCTGAGTTTTTCTCTCACTATCGTTTCTTATTGAGCTAAGATTTTGGTTTTAACCCTTTTTATACCATCCTACCTGCGACTACCTTTGCTTCCATAACATAAACTTTCTGTTGTCTTAATTTTATTGAAATTAAAATCTTCCATCAAAATATTATGATAATTTTAGTTCCAAACATGAACTTAATAATGACAAAGTTATATTACAAAATTCTTTATCATTTACAAATTTAAATGAAACAAAAACAGTGTTTTTAATCAGAAATGTAATTAGAAAAGGGTTAAAGTAATCTAAACTAAAACCTTCCATCGAATTTCAAGTTAATTTATGTTCTGAGTTCAAATCCCGGGTGACTACCTTTCATTTTTTTTTTTAGGTCAATGTCATTGACTTTACCCCTCCCCTGAAATTGCTGGCCTTGTGCCCAAATTTGAAATCCGTTTATGTTCTAAGCATCAGCTTATAATCAATAACAGTTATTTTACTATATTCTTCATTATTTTTTTAATTAATTACAACAAAGAGTTAAGATATGTGGTACCCATTTTGAAAACGATATAGAGTTTTACAGTTCTATATTTAAGAGATGAGGAATTATTTACATTATTTACATTATTTACATCTGACAGATATTTGTCCTCATCTTGTTTGTTGTTAACACAACGTTTCGGCTGATATACCCTCCAGCCTTCGTCAGGTGTCTTGGGGAAATTTCGAACCTGGGTTCTCATTCCTAACGATGTTACTATTATTATATTATTATTATTATTATTATTATTATTACTATTATTAATCAAGGTTAACAACAAACAAGATGAGGACAAATAACCTTCAAATGTAAATAATGTAAATAATGTACATAATTCTTCATCTCTTAAATATAGAACTGTATGTTTCAATATTCTTAACCACTATGATTCCTCTATCCTGAAAATAACATCCATTTCAAAAACTTTAAAATAATAATTAATTCAATAACTCAATTAATGCCTTTACATTTGCTCGTTAATCTCTTGGGACAAAAATGATTTATTTCAAAACGTTGCTCCTCCCATCACTTTTTTTTTTTAATGTTTTTATTGAATGGCTAATGTGTGATTCCATGCTATGATCGACCATGTTGCAGTATAACTTGGTTGAACCAAGCTATGAAAGAAGTTCCTCTCTTTGTAATCACTCAGTTTTCTAGAATTAGCAGCTTGACCAGAATGAACCTGATGTTGAATAACACACATGAAAACCAGAGTATCACTTGAATGGCAAACTTGTTCAGGACACTCTAGGAACTCTATCCTGATACTGCTAAAGAGATCTTTTATTGCTTTCTCCAAACCCATAAGAGGATTCCAGTAATTTTCATA
Organism: Octopus bimaculoides; assembly: GCF_046866305.1. Lineage (NCBI taxonomy): Eukaryota > Metazoa > Mollusca > Cephalopoda > Octopoda > Octopodidae > Octopus > Octopus bimaculoides. The sequence goes on from NC_142951.1 coordinate 1,437,160, forward strand.
AGATCCGGTGGATCCTTGTCAGTGACCAGGTTGCAATTTGTGTGACAAATATTTTGACATTATATAACAAACAATAAATAATTAAGTGAAGTTAACAGTTGTCTTTGTGTGTTTTTCAATGGCCAACCTGTGTCTTCCATGTTGAAATCATTTTAACTTCAAGACACAGCCCCTGAAACACTTTGCCTGGCAACGGTGCCTCAGAAATTTCTGGATGTTCTGAGCTGTAAATGTTTTTGCTTTGTATAAAACATGCATATTTTTTTTTATTTTATAGTATTGAAAATTTGGAATTATTTGTAAATAATTTTTCTTTTATTTTTTTCTTTCTTATTTCATTTGCAGTCAATATCAAGACCAAAGATTAACGAGGTAGGTTTATAAAAATTTTAATTTATAATGATTTTTTTAAACAGCTTATATAAAAGCCCAAAGAATGAGAGGCCTCACTGTTGCGAAATTTCAATTTGTATCCCACCAATTTAAGTTCTATTTTGTTTATAAGTAACATTAGGGCTGTATGGGCTTAAATATATTGCTTTTTATAGGCACAGCATTTTATTCATATTTAAGGTTCATCTCTCAGTGACCTGCATTAACCATAATGTGTTACTTAGTGCTGATTGGTCAAAGTTAATACCTTTTATGGTGATACAGTATATCATAGTTCTAAGTTGGAGAAACCTTGAGAGCCATGGTTCAAAACTCAGCAAGAGCCTATATCACTGTCTGGATCTCGGCTCATAACAGCAAAATAGTAGAACATTAATTGAGTTTACAGTACAACAGCTGGCGAGAGAAGGATTATTCCACCATGTTGACTTACATTACTTTAAAATAAGTGGTACTCTTACAAACCACTCTTCAGTAGTTTAAAAAATGTCAAATGTGATATCATGATGAATTATGCCTGAACTGTAGGCATCTTACATTTTGTAAAAAAAAAATGACACAGCACTATCAACATGAATTTTTTTGCTTATTGTTCCTGTTTTTTTTTTTTTTTTTCCAGAGAAGCTATGAGAAAATATCTACGAGACCGTGGAGACCAGGTATTGGTCATATTACATGCCAAAGTTGCCCAAAAGTCATATGGAAATGAAAAAAGGTATTTATGAAGAATTTCTCTTTTATGATGGACATTCTTCCAATTGTCTCAACTACATACATACAGACATAAAGACATATATACATACATACATACAGAAAGACATACATGCATTCATGCATACACACAGACAGACAGACCGATGGCTGAAAGAGATATGAGGAAGGTAGTGGGGAGGAGAGTTTGTTCTGGCCCCTCATCACTGCCTTTCTCTTGTCCCCTTCAACCATATATGTCCTCTCTTGCAAGACACCTGTGCTTGTCTCTCAATATTACTTTAGCCTTTCAACACCTGGAATAAAGCCACCCACATCCACCGTCCTCTCCCAGACACTTTCTTTTTGTGGTAGCAGCTTTTTTTTCCCTTTCTTTTACCTCTGTTCTTTTATGTCCTACAAGTTTCATGGCAACTTCGCCAGCACTGGTGGCACCAAAAAGAAGAGCACCCAGCACACTCTGTATACCGTTGTCATCACCACCACCACCGTGTGTGTGTGTGTTTGGGTTTCCTTGTCCTGACATCATATGATTTCTGTAAACAAATCTCATTCATTTCCAATATTTTGTAAAAAAATGTGTCTGGCCATAGAGAAACATTACTTTATTTGGAAACAGGTGAGGATTGATGACAGGAAGAGCACCCAGCTGCAGAAAATCTGCCTCAGCTAATTTCATTTCTCCTATGCTTGTATGATAAAGTGGATTTTAGAATGATGGTGGTGGTAGTGGTGAGGATTTGGGATTTAACATTTCTCATTGCCTGTTTATCCTCAGAACTATGGACGCTTTGGCTAAATGGACAAAGCATAAAATAGAGAGAAGGTGAAAGGAAATTTTGACTGTTTGTATAAAAAAAGGGAAGGTCAAGAGTTCTTGGAGGCAATAAAGGAACCATTGTTGGCAGCAGTGAACTGGGTGAGTTGTTGGAGCATCAGAGAAAATGCTTTTCTGACATTCGTTCTGGATCTTTATATTATGGGTTCAAATCTCATTGAGGTCAACTTAGCCTTTCACCTTCCTTTCAGGATTGATAAAATATAGTACCGGTCTCGTGCTGGGTCAATGGTATCGATGACTCCCTCTCCCTTCAAAATTGTTGGTCTTGCACCAAAATAAGAAACCGTTATTTTGGTAGTAGTCTTATATTTTCCATGATTAAAAAACCAAAACAACAAATCCCCTTCCCACAAGAATTACAGGTATTTGGTGTTTTTTCTGTTGTAGATTTTTCTGTCCTCCTCCTTGTATATACTTGTTTAATAATGGTTGGAAGCGGAAAAAAGAGCAGTTAGAAAGAGATGGTGCCACAGAACAAGAATCCTTGGTATGTGCATTCATGGGTATCGGTAACTCAGATCAGGATATGGTTCAGCTGAATTTAGAAGGAAAGGTAAGGAAAACCGTTTCTAAAATATTTTTATATTTTGGGAAAAAGATTTTCTCTATCTTGTTTTGTGCGTGTGTGTGTATGTAGGTGTGTGTGTGCGTGTGTGTGTATGTAGGTGTGTGTGTGCGTGTGTGTGTATGTAGGTGTGTGTGTGCGTGTGTGTGTATGTAGGTGTGTGTGTGCGTGTGTGTGTATGTAGGTGTGTGCATGCATACACACATGCTCTTACAAACACATGCACATATGTATGTGTACATTTACACACACATGCAAAAGCACATAAACACACACACACGTGTGTGTACGTGCTCACACACACACACACACACACACATACACATATACAAGCACAGCTGTGTGGTTAAGAAGTTGATTCCACAACCACATGGTTTCATGTTCAATCCCACTGCATGGCACCTTGGGTAGGTGTCTTCTACTATAGCCCTGGGCCAACCAATGCCTTGTGAGTGAATTTGGTATATGGAAAACTGAGTGGAACCCCATTATATATATATATATATATATATATATATTAATGTTTGTTTTTATGCTATAATAAAAACGATTTTACATTAAACTGAAGGATTACACAATAAATTTTGGTAGAGAACAAATTTAGTATTTTTTGGCAAGAATTGTATTGATAGTGACTTCAAAGTTTCAGCCAGTTAACCGATCATTGGAGGATGGCTTAGCTGACCGAAGCTTTGAAGTTACTGTCAAAATTATTTTTGTTACAGAATAATAAATTTGTGTGTTTGTGTTTTGGTATTGCAGGCATATTGTAAACCAGTTTCACCCTTATATCAATGGGGTTTTTCATTTCCAATCTTTATGGAAACATGCCATGCCATGAGGAAATATTACCTCATTTAAAAACAGGTGAAGTTTGGTGACAGGAATGGCTTCCAGCCTTAGAAAATCTGTCTCAACCAATTCCTTCCGAGCAATCCAAGCATAGAATCACAGATGTTGAAAAGAGACGAATGCATTGATATTAGCATCGCTTAATGTATCTGTCTTTTATGGTAATATTTCCTTATTTTATTCCTTTTATTTTACAGAATTCCAGGGTTGTATTTTTGAACAAGAGTTTGGTCATCTCATCTTATTTTATTCCCTTTTTTTTTTTCTTTTCCTAGAATTATTGTGCTGCTAAAACTTTGTATATATCTGATTCTGATAAACGAAAGCATTTTATGTTGTCTGTGAAGATGTTTTATGGCAATAGTCAAGACATAGGTATGTTCAACAGCAAAAGAATCAAAGTGATATCAAAACCTTCAAAAAAGAAACAGTCTTTAAAAAATGCAGATTGTGAGTACTCAATAAACTTCATTCTCAATAAAATCAGTTCTTTTGCTATCGACCATTTGTTTATTTCTAAATAAACCATTTTGCATTTGATATTACAAGAGACCAAGAGATTTAGTTCTTGCTGGTTTAGACCAATTAAATATTAACCTTTTTGTCAGAAAATTAATTTTGGAAATTTGAAGAATTTGGTAAAATAACTTTGTTGTTATTAATCTGGTGTTTGAGACATAAATTAACATGGAATTTTGATGAAGCATTTTTAATTTAGAACAGTTTAAAACAGAAAATTTGTGCCATAGTACTAAGGGTGATCTCAAACAGGTCAGTACCAAAAGGGTTTATGAGAATTATAGAATGATAGAAATTCTAATTCTATAGTCCTGAGTTCAAATCCATTCCAAGTGTTTTATTGAGGTCTTAAGGTTGGTCCTTTTTGATGTCAGCCCTTCTGAGATCACCCTTTATTCTGTGATAGACACTTTTTTAATATGATCTAAATTTTGTTAATTTATATTTCAAAGACCAGCTTAATAATTCCTTCTGATTTTGGCACAAGGCCAGCAATTTTGAGAGGAGAGTTTAGGTTGATTACATTGACCCCAGTATTTCACTGGTACTTTATTTTATTGACCCCGGAGAGATGAAAGGCAGGATTTGAACTCATAAAGAGCTGGAAAAAATGCCACAAAGATTCCACCAGTTCATGGCCTTTCTCACCTCTTTAATAATGACTAAAATATTTGACGAAATTTTTCATTATTTTCAAAATTAATTGAAACAAATGCAGTGTATTGCAACAGAAATTTGGTTACGAAAAGGTTGAAGTGGTCTAAAAAGAAATTCCCTTCAAAGTTTCATGTTTATGTTTCAAATGCCAACTTCTTAAGAACAAAATTATTTTTCTAAATTATTTATTTTCAAAATAAACTGAAACAACAGAAATTGGATTAATTTAGTAATGATTATTGATTATACGGCAGTTCATTTAAATTTGCAAGGGTAGGATGTCTCTCATGTAATTCTACATGTTTATAGAGAAAGTTTAAACTTACCAACTTCAGCTGGTTTGGCTCTGATTTCTACTCAACAAAAAAAAAACCCCACAGACTTATACTTATTTATATTTTATTTTCCTTCCCAGTATGCATTGCTTCTGGTACCAAAGTGGCTCTGTTCAACCGTCTTCGATCACAGACCGTCAGCACACGATACCTCCATGTAGAAGATGGCAATTTTCATGCCAGTTCTACGCAGTGGGGTGCATTTACAATACACCTCTGTAAGTAGTATTTATTAAGGGTTTTGCTTTTCATTATATTTCTTCATTTTGGTTCCCAAAATTCAGTGTGTGTGTATTTAACTCCCACCACTGCTTGACAACTGGTGTTGTGTTTGCATCCCTGTAACTTAGCGGTTCAGAAAAAGAGAATGATGGAATAAATACCAAGCTTAGAAAAAAAAAGAAAGTACTGAGGTCGATTGATTTGACTAAAAATTCTTCAAGGTGGTGCTCCAGCATGGCCGCAGCCTAATAGCTGAAACAAATGAAAGGCGGGGCAGCAGCTCCCCTGATGATGAGCCATGCCTCATGTGGCTGGCTCCTCATAGAAAGTTGGCCAAGCTTGGTGTATTACAGGACTTCATTTGATCAACAACCTCTGATCCGTCATCATCATCATTTAATGTCTGCTTTCTATGCTGGCATGGGTTGGACAGTTTGACTGAAAACTGGTAAGCCAGAGAGTTGCACCAGGTTCCGATCTGATTTGGCATGGTTTTCTATGGCTGGATGCCATTCCTAACGCCAACCACTCCAGGAGTGTAATGGATACCATTCACACGACACTGGCAGCAGCCACGACTAGGATTTCACTTGGCTTGACCAGTCTTCTCAAGTGAAATCGTAGTCGTTGCCAGCGTCATGTAAATGGCACCCATGCGGCATCATCGTCATCGTCATCGTCATCATCAGTAACCTTTTCAATCTATCCTAAATATTGATCGTCACTGTTTTAGTGTTGCTGTTGATGTTGTTGTGAATAATTGCTTTAACGTTTCTCTTCTTCAGTGGACGACAATGAAAGTGAATCGGAGGAATTTACTGTTCGAGATGGTTACATCCACTACGGCTCCACCATCAAACTAGTGTGTTCTGTCACCGGAATGGCTCTTCCGAGATTGGTAAATACTTCATTTCTCTCTCCCCCCTCCCCTGTCTCTTCCTCTAGACTGTTCCTTCTAAGAATGTGCTTATTTATCATCATCACTGCATCAACATTTACTTTTCCATGCTCGCAAGAGTCGTATGGAATTTGTTGAGGCAGATTTTCTATGACTGGACGCCTTTCCTGTCACCAACCCTCACCTGTTCCCAATTCCTCCATGACCAGACATGTTTGTATGGAAGACTGGAAACAAAAAAACATCACTTGCATGATAGTGATACTTATAATTATCATGATGTCAAACCAAGGACACACACACACACCTCATTGTATCGACCAGACTGTCAGATGTTGTTAAACCCTGCTGGTCACAATGCGCTTCCTCACATTGTTGTGGCTTTCAAATGATGCCACTCCACTGCTCTCTAGGTGGACAGGCCAACATTCCCCACCCTCTCCGAATGGTACACTAGTCCCTTCCAGGGGTGGCCTATTTACAGCTGAGTGGACTGGGGCAATCTGAAGTGAAGTGTTTTGCTTAAAAACACAACGCACTGCCAGTCAAGGCATCGAAACCCTGATCTTGCGATTATGATTGCAACACTCTAACCACTAGGCCACACACACACACATCTTTTACTTGTTTCATTCATTGGACTGTGGCCACACTGGAGCACCACCTTGAAGAGTTTAGTCAAACAAATCAACCCCAGTATTTCATTATCTTTTTAAAATCTGGGATTTATTCTATCGATCTCTTTTGGCTAAGCACTAAGTTACAGGGATGTTAACAAACCAACACCAGTTGAGAGGACAAGCACATACACAGACACAAATTCTTGTAGACATGCATATGTATGTGTGCATGAAAAGCTTCTTTCAGTTTCCGCTTACTAAATCCACTCACAAGGCTTTGCTAGGCCTGGGGCCATAGAAGAAGACACTTTCCCAATGTGGCACACAGTGGGACTGAACCTGAAACCATCAATCACAAAGCCAGCTTCTTAACCAAACAGCTATGCCTGTTGTTAATCATTTGATTAGTGTAGGGTTGACGATGGACTGGTGTCCTCTCCAGGAAGACAGCTGTCTCGAATCTTCAATACGAAATCCAGTTCATCACAAAATTTTCATTTCACATTTTATGGTAGGAAATCATCCCACCCCTACTCCTCCTCCTCTTCTTCCTCCTCCTTCTCTGCCTCCCCCTCCTCTTCCATTGACTTTACCTTTTATTTCTCTCCTCCTCCCCTCCTCCTCCTCACACCACCACTGTTATACACTAAGGTTGCTTCAGTCAACCTTGGTGTATTTCTTGCTTATCCAAGCATGAATGCCTTACTGGCTTTCATGCTTCGATAAGCAAGAAATAATCACCATCATCATCATCATCATCACCAACATCACCACCATCACCACCACCAGTGGAGTGGAAGAAATATTAATATATTGAACTAAATGCCTTGTAATATTTAGTTCCAGCCCTTGGCATTCTCAATTTAAATCCTATAAAAACCATGTTTGTGTTGTTGTTGTTGTTGTTGTTGAAACAACTTGTGGGTATTGAGATTTGATCATTTCATTCCACCCCCACCCCACCAGTTTTCTATCACTCAGTACGTAGAGTTGTTCTACAAAATGTTTAAGAAACCATAAGAAAATTATGAGTTTGTTTTAAAATTTGAGATTACATAGAAAGTATTTTACGTAGGATATGGGCAGTTCCCATGAGCACTATCTTTTGAATTTCTGCCAATTTGGGGTTTCCTAGGTAGCAATCAGCCCCTTTTGCCATCATCCCTAGGACACCTATGACAACAGGTATTGTTTTAGTCTTGAGGTTCCACATTTTGCTAATTTCTATTTCAAGATCTTTATACTTGCTCAGTTTTTTTGTAGGCCTTGACAAATACATTTATATCGATTGGGACAGTCATATCAATGAGGAGGCATGATTTTTGTCTGAATTCTTTCAATATGATGCCTGGGCCTATTTACATCTATTATCATCATCATCATCATCATTGCTTAAACCTTCCCGTTTTATTATTTCAGATAATCCGAAAAGTAGACAAGCAGACTGCGTTACTTGATGCAGATGACCCTGTGTCTCAGCTGCATAAGTGTGCATTTTACATGAAAGATACGGAGAGGATGTACCTTTGTCTTTCTCAGGAGAGAATTATCCAGTTCCAGGTAATTTACATTAATCTATATCTTAATACTTTAATCCTCGCTGAGAATATCTCCGTCTGGATTCTCAATGACATTTCTTGAAATGGTTGCTTTTTGTTTATGTTTAACGATGTAAAATATGTTGAAGTTGTAACGTTACCGTCTTTCATCTTTTCTAGGCCACACCATGTCCAAAAGAACCAAATAAGGAAATGATAAATGACGGTGCCTCTTGGACAATAATAAGCACAGATAAAGCGGAGTATACATTCTTTGAAGGTATGGGCCCTGTTAAGGCCACGGTTACCCCCGTACCAGTCGTCAGTAGCTTACATGTAAGTACCTAAATATGTTACTCTACAGAGACATTATGTGTTGTTGTTGTTGTTTTTATGGTATCATTTGTAGCTGGAGAACATACTCCATCATCATCATCATCATCATCATCATCATCACGATTTAACATCCATTTTTCATACTGGCATGGTTTGGATGCTTTGACAGGAGCTGGTAAGCCAGAGGGCGTCACTAGGCTCCAGTCATCTGTTTTGGCATAGTTTCTATGGCTAGATGCCCTTCCTAATGCCAACCACTTTACTGAATGTACTGGGTGCTTTTAACAGGGTACCAACACGGGTGCTTTTTATGTGCTGCCAGCACCCCCAACTACTGCAAATTATTGGTCTCCACAATTTTCTTTCTGGTAGAATATCTTGTAGTCAAGTAATATAATCCTGGTTACAGTCATTCATCCTCATCATTTTACTTCATCTTTCCCTGGGTTTGATGGGTCATCATAGTTTAAGCTGTTTCTTATCAGGATCCTCATAAACTTCTCTCGAAGCCAGGTACCTGTACATGTTATTCAATATGGGTTCCATGCATGGCTGGATGCCCTTCCTAACACCAACCGTTTTCCAGTGTGGACTGGATGCATTTTCTCTTGGCGCCAACAGAGGAGAGACTCCGTGTGGAAACCATGGAAGAATAGGAGAGAGGGGGCAACGACAGCAGAGAGGTCAGAAATGGGTAGATAAGGGTGGTGGTATAGGGGTGTTAGTGTAGAGAGTAGGCAATACCCAAGGGTGGGTACATTTGTTCAGGTGACCCCGGAGGAGGATAGAAGAGAGATAGAGAGCAAGACAAGGCTTGAATGGAGGAAGGGACCAGACTAGACATATCCAACCCTGTTTGAAAAGCAGGCCACATGAGACGTGGTTCATAATCAAGGTTTTGTTAGCAGCACCCCCCGTGAATCACAGTTTGGCCATGATTAGGGCTAATGTTCAGGGGTAGAATCAGTAGAGGAGCGATTTGGCAATAAAGATAAGAGGTGGACAAAGATAAGGGTGGGTGGTCATTGAGGTAGATGTAAGAATTGGTATTGGGTGTCAATAGGGGTGTTCACAGAGGGTTGAGAGTGCTGGCTATCAGTGTAGCAGTGGTGGGGAGGCTGAGTGTATTGGAGGAGTGGGAGGGAAGTGGTGAGGGTGGTCCAGCGGGGAATGGAGGGAGCGAAGAGAAATGGATGATGCAGTTTGTGCAGGTGATGGAGGGATGAGAGATGTAACGGGGTAGATATGAATAAAGAGATGAGGAATCATGGGAGATGGGTGGGGGAGTGAGTAATAGATGTGAGGCTGTAGAGCAAGTTTTGCTGAGGAGGAGAACAGGTATATTTATGTGTGAGTACACACACACACACACACACACACGCACTTGTCATGGCTTTTAAACACTACCTTTGTGTTGAGTTACATTTTGTCATGGTCGGACGGTTCTTTTATAGAAGCCATGTATCACCGATTCAGTACCTGTTCTGAATCTTCCATCATCACCATCATCATCATCACCACCATCATCATCGTCATCATCATCATCATCATCGTCATCATGTGTCCTTTTAGTGTATATCATTATTCCATTATTCTTAGTCTTTAATGACAAATAAGAATTATGCAAAAGCTTTCTCCATCGTTAGCTGTATGTTAATTACTAATTATTGCTTTATGTCAAATGGCTAATTGTACGGGAGTTGTCCATATTACAATGTGGCCCTGTGTCATGGATCAAATGTTTTGTGTGTGTGTGTGTGTGTGTGTGTGTGTGTGTGTGTGTGTCATGGTCCAGATGATTTCTGCCACATGCTTTTGATTATATTGTGTTGCTATAGAAACAAACAGGTCATGAGTGCACACCTGCTCCCCCCCCCCCCCACAAGTGTTTTTTCTTGTTGTTTATTTTGTTTGTGGTTTAGTCATCAGGCTTTAACCAGTAGGCATGACCTTCACTGTGAAATGGGTTGGGTTGTTAATTTTTGTTGTTGATTGCAGGAAAAAATATGAGTGGGAACTGAATTCCAGGGGGTTGATACTTGGGAGAGAGAGAGAGAGAGAGAGAGATCTGTGAATAGTTGTTATTGAAAGCATGTTGGAGATGAAGACTCGTTACAGGTGATGAGAGAAAAAGAGGCAGGTATGTTGGATGGGGAGAGTGGGGTGGGGATAGAAGTGCTATTTAATTCAATAGTTATGAGGAGCAGAGGCTGTTATAGTAGCAGTAGCATAGGCAGAAAGAGGAGACAGTGTATGTAAATGTGTGCCATCCTTTGTAAACTTTGTATGAAGAATCTAAGAATTTACCTTTATTTATTTATTTATTTTTCTCTCCATTCTGAATTCTTGTAGCTAAATGGTGGTGGAGATGTTGCTATGCTGGAATTGACTGGAGAGAACTTCACGCCAATCTTGAAAGTATGGTTTGGTGACGTAGAAGCGGAAACAATGTACAGGTTCGTTTTTTTTATTTCTTGTAGTTTCATGTTCCATCTCTTAATTATTCATCATCATCATCATCATCACCATCATCATTTAGCATCCGTTTTCCATGCTGTCCTGGGCTCGATAGTTTAACTGGAACTGGTGAACTGGAGAGCTACTCCAGGTTCCATTCTGATTTGGCTTGTTTCTATGACTGGAGGAATATAACCACTCTGAGAGTGTAGCCGGTGCCTTTTTGTGTGTCACCAGCACAGGTGCCTCTAACCTGTCAGTGGCGCGGGAATGGTTTATCTCTCATTTGCTTAATACTATGAGCACTATTAGTAATAAGACCGGTCTTTATCGGTCTTATTAGAAAAAAAAAAGGTGTTAGTATATTATTGCATTTTAGTAACCCAGAAAGAATTTGAACTTAGAACAGGTGGGGAACAAAACTACTGTTAAGTACTTAACGTTTTTGTTTTATTCTTGCTCTCATGGAAAAATGGTTATTATATGAAAAATACTTTGACTTTGATGTTGACCTCAATGAAATAATAGTCACATCATTCCACATCGATTGATCATTGATCTACACATGCTACAGTGAACCCAGATTTACTGCACTTGGCAGTTGAACAAAGCCAGCTTACTACCCTTGTTATATTGAATTTTATCTTGGAATATTTTGTTATCGGTTTGACCCTAAACTCGTACATTATTTAAATCATACCAAAGAAAGATGGGTGTTCAAAATTACAATTTAAAACAAAATATATACAATGCAATTTAAGGGATTAACTTTTTTTGTTACCATATTTTTGTGGAAACACGCAGCCTTTGCTTCAATTACTTTCAAAAAATAATGAAGAATTATGTAAAATAACTTTGTCATTATTAAACTGGTGTTTGGAACATAAATCAACATAAAATTTTGAAGGAAAGTTTTAATTTAAATCATTTTAAAACTGAATGTTTGTATCACAGAAGCAGAGGCAGTCTCAGGTATCGAAAGGATTAAACTGGCTTTAATTGATGCACTTTCCCAATACTGTGCCAACCTCTGTCTATTCAAATCCTATTTGTATTCTGTGGATGCTAAACTGGTGTTTCAAGCATAAAATAACATGAGATTTTAATGAAAAAGTTTTTCATTTTGGTTACCATAAAGCAGGAAACTTATGTCAGAACCAGGGACAGCGTTATGTCAGTTGGTATCAAAAAAGATTCATGTCTGCTTTCCAAGTGGATATGAGTGTCTCTACAAGTAGTAGTAGTGGTAGTAGTAGTAGTAGTAGTAGTAGTAGTAGTAGTAGTAGTAGTAGTATGGGGGAATGTGCTGCATACACCATGTGTTGGTGATTTCCTACTACTCCTGGCACCTTTGTAGCTGTTACACTAATCAGGTAACAGTCCTCTAAGCCGTGGGTCTGTTTTTGGGCAGTAATTACTGGTGACGGTTTTTATGAGGTCAGAGTGCAAATCCTACCTCAGAGCCTCATTTAGTCACCTTTTTAGGCAGAGGAAATGTCGGGTCTATTCTTTGACATACCAGTCCCCACACATCATCTCTCTCCAAATGGATCTATACACTCCCTTGTGTGGCCCCTGTTATAAAGACAGCAGAGCAAATATTTGAGGGAGATTTTGACTGATATATTGAGTAGATAGTTCAAGCCATTGTACAGAAACTTGCTTTGGTTGTCTTGTTGGTGCATCATAGTAGAGTGTTGGTGCACCTTTGCACATGAGTGCATATGCAACTCCTTTGTTGTTCAGAAGAAGTCCCAGTTGTTATATTGTTGTTTCTGTTTTGATATCATTGATGAAATTGTTGTGATGTTTTTGTTTTTGTTACAGATGTGAAGAAAGCATGCTATGTGTAGTTCCTGATATTTCTGCATTCCGTGCTGGTTGGCGATGGGTACGGCAACCACTTCAGGTAAATCTTAACACCTTCTACACTAACATTTTTGTTCATTTGTTTAATCATCACCTGTCTTAAAAGTTTGTTTTCCCATGCTATTGTTCAGTTCAGTAGTAATCCTTCTCCATTTTATAGGTCTATGTATACACACACACACACACACACACACACACACATTTCTTAACCATGGAGCCATGCTTGAAGAAACAAAATTTGTTTGAAAAGACAAAGTATTTCGTTTTGCAACCCGAATATTCTACCAAGTACATTAATGGTTGACAAGTTATTATTGTGGCTTACTTTGGTGTTAGCAGGGCAATGTTCTCATTTTTAAGTTTATCTCTTAAGATTTTTTATAGAATTCATGTTGTAGCTTTCAGTACTGTCTCTGAATCCTATTCAACAAAATAGATATGGAAGATAATTTTTTTTCAGCTGAGACACATAGGACGGAGCAGAAGGAATAAAGTAAGACAGGGTTTTAGATGGTGATTGTAAGTCTTTCAGCTGAAGTAAAATAGAAGAGACAAAACAGAGACTTCTGCAACACTGAGGGCATCTGTACTTGGTTTTTAGTATATTAAAAAACATCTTTTTTTATGTTTCTGCATGAATATCTGCAGCATGTTTTTTGATTCTGCTTCCTGACTGTGTAGGAATTTGATGTTAAGATATTTAAAATTATATTTTCAACATCAATTTACCCAGCTCTTTTTTCATCTGTCTTGCCATCTTCAATCTTTAATTGTCCTCTGTATTTTGTCTTCATTTTCCCTCCATTTCGTGGACTGACTCCAGAAGGTGGTTGTCCCTATTGTTGTTCTTGAAGTCAGCTTCTAGTAAGTTATGCCTTGTCTTGTGGGTTTTTTTGTTCTTTTGTATTTTCACTTCTTTGTTCAGTTCTTTTTTTCTTCTTACCATTCAACTCTGACAATGTCGTCTGGTTTGCTCAGCCTTCCTTTGTTCACAGATTCTCTCTCTTTCTGATGGCTGCACCAACACCAGTTGTCAAAGCTTTCAGACTGAACGGTTTCTTCTCTTATTTGTTGTTTCTTTAAAAAGAAAACCCCAGAAAAGTGCATAGACTCTGTCTCTGACATCCATCCCAAGCTGGAGCAAAATGCTCCAAGCACCTTCTCTCTACATATATTTCATATCATTTTGGCACCTTTTGTTTTTTCTTTTGCATTTTTGCTCTGATTACAAAATTTGCCCAGAATAGAAAGGAATCACACCCTACTTAATGCTCAGTGATGTTATCTACCGTGTTTTTAGTTTTGGCTTCCATGATTCCTGGGTAATATCAGAGATAATGATGGGACAGTCTGCTATCCTTAATGACCAGTTTGACCATACACCTGTCCACTTGAATGCTTCCTCTGTTGAGCATATTTTGGTAGATCCTCTTCTTCTCACATATTTTCCACATTCAACAGCCTCTTGTAATCAAACTTCTTTCTTCCCATCATCGTGAATCAGAGTAAACATACCACAGTCATTTTGAACACAAGTTTCTCCACTTCCAGTCTTCATTTACCCTCACACACTACCCCCCCCCCCCCCCACAATCCAGAATACCTCACACCTCTGATCTTCTCATTGCAGAACAATGGCAAGTCTCCTGTTTTATGCTCCTCTTTGAGCTTATCCACACTTACCATCCAGTTTCTCTCTTAGCCACATGATGTAGTTCTTTACTGCCTCCTCTCTTCCATTCTCTCCACGCCTGTCTTTTAGCCTTTATTGCTTTATCTGCAATGCTATTCCACCACCATATGGTGGAATAGCATTGCATCAGGTTGGTACCTTGCTCCAACCATAGAATTGCTCTCCAGCTTTCAGCAGGTTGTCTTGTAGAAACTTTCAGTTGTCCTCTCTGTTATAAAGGACATCTCCTCCTCCTCCTCCTCCTCCTCCTCCTCCTCCTCATCATCATCATCATCATCATATACATCATCTAAAATAACCCTAAACATATTTAATGGAAGGGTGTTTTGGTTTCCAACTTTTGTTCATTCCCCAGTATGTCTCTTGTCTCTCAGTCTGTCTCGGTCATACTCTGATGCCACTAACCGATGTTGAGTGTGACATTCTTCTCTGAGGAATATATAGGCGCAGGCGTGGCTGTGTGGTAAGAAGCTTGCTTCCCAACCACATGGTTCTAGGTTCAGTCCCACTGTGTGGCACCTTGGGCAAGTGTCTTCTACTATAGCCTCAGGCCGACCAAAGCCTTGCAAATGGATTTGTTGACAGAAACTGAAAGAAGCCCATCATATATATGTATATATATATATATATATATATATATATATATATATATATATATATATATATATATATATATGATAGGCTTCTTTCAGTTTCCATTTACCAAATACAATCACAAGGTTTCAGTCATCCCAGGGTTTTATAATAGTAGAAACTTGCCCAAGGTGCCGTGCAGTGGGACTGAACCTGGAACCATGTGGTTGGGAAACAAACTATTTAAACACACATGTAAGCACACACACACACACACACTAGCATATACATACAGACATGGGAGCACGATGCAGTCTTTGGATCTGTTGGATTCTGTGAAATCATCCGACCCATGCCAGCATGGAACATAAACTGTAAAGGATGATGATGATGATATATGTAGATGTATGTATGTATACATTTACACACACACACACACACACACTTCTAGACACATGCACATTCAGTTAATTCACAAGCCATGTGCCAGTACAATTGTGATTAAACAATGTATTTTATAAAATCTCTTTGTATTTTGCTGAAAGTCAAATATTATTATTATTATTATTATTATTATTATTATTATTATTATTATTATTATTATTATTATTATTATTATTATTATTATTATTATTATTATTATTCCCAATAGCCATTTCCTGTGGTTTGATAATGTTGTAGCTTCTATACCTTTCACTGGAGCTATTTTATCATGTTACAATTAACTATTTTTCCTATTATAACAAATCTCTGTTTGCTGAACAATATTGCTAAAGATGGTAGCTTTGTGTACGTGTGTGTGTGTGTGTGTGTAGGCTTCACAAAAAGCCAACTTACTGCTTGGCCAGTACGATATTTTTAGTGTCTTACAATTGAGACCTGTTGAACTAAAAACAGTTTTTATTTGACTTACCTATTGTCTCGTTTGACTTGTTTCCACTGTACAGTTATGTTAATATTAAGAAGTATTTGCTTAAAATCTGTCTGAAAAAATTGTAAGAAGAATACAATGGAACACGATTTTCTTTTCTTCTGTATAAAAGCTTTTAGAAATTTTTTTAAATTTAAATTAAAGAAATTGGAAAGTGTTACATATCGTGAGAAGAATAAAGCTATTAAATGGAATAGAAAGTATAGAATAATTAAAAGCTTTTCAATTTCAAATACAGCCAGCTCCAGTATTTTAAATAAAATTACCATATTTGTTAGCAAGCATATTTTATGTAGCACAGGTATATATATAGTTTCAGGTGTGGTAAGAAGTTTGGTTCCAAACCACATGGTTCTCAGTTCGATCCCACTGCGTGGCACCTAGGGCGAATGTCTTCTGCTATACACTCGGCCCGACCAAAGTCATGGTCTGAACCTGACACCATGTGGTTGGGAAACAAACTATTTAAACACACATGTGCACATGCGCTAGCATATACATAGAGATACATGTGTACATATGTACGTATAAATGCACTCAACTCAAGGTGGAGAGGACCTTATTAAGTGGTTGGTATTAAGAAGCTGTAAAAAATCATTTCCAAAGCAGATTTGTTAGATGGAAACTGAAAGAAGCCTTTCGTGTGTGTGTTGCTGTCTCCCTGCCATGACCTCACATAATAGTTGTAAACGAATATCACCATCATGCAAGAAGTATCTTTTACTCCCAATCTTCTTTGAAAACATATCTGGCCATGGAGGGAAAATATTGACCTTACTTGGAAACAGGTGAAGGTTGGCAACAGGAAGGGCATCCAGCTGTAGAAAATCTGCCTTAAATTCCATCTGACCCATGCAAGCATGGAAAAGTGGACATTAAATGCTGCTGCTGCTGATGATCGTAATGTAAAAACAAAACTAATGCCCCCCACCCCTGTTGCAATAATGGACTCAACCTATTTTCACATCCTAATTCCTATGTAAGCAACAGTTTTGCTCAGTGTGTTGAAGATTAGGACACTTGTTGTACAATGGTTTGATGATGATGATGATGATGATGATGATGATATTTAAAGTTATATTGATTTTGTTATTTTTGTAATCAATATTCTATATTGTTAAGTGCCACAGTATTTTTATGGTATAGATGTAAGTGTGGTTAAGAAGTTTATGTCCCAGGCACAGGATTCAGAGTTCAACCCCACTGTATGACACTCCTTGGGCAAGCGTCTTCTATTATAGCCGTGGCCCAACCTGTGAGGGGATTTGGTAGACAAACTAAAAAGAAGTTGTGTGTGTGTGTGTGTGTGTGACTTGATGTCATGTGATAGTTGTAAATGTGTGTCACTGGTATAGAAGCAGTGTCATTCATTTTTTTCTTTTTTTTTTGTGTGTGTGAGAACATATCTGGCTGTGGGGGGAGACGTTACCTTGCTTGGGAACAGGTGAGGGGTTGGCAACCGTTAGGACATCCAACCGTAGAAAATCTGCCCCTCATAAACTCCATCCGATCCATGCAAGCATGGAAAGACAGACGTTAAACCAACAATAATTTACAAACTGGTCGTTGATGTTCCTCCATTCTGCCGATCAGAAGTTATGTAATCTAATTAATGATATTAATTAATGAGTTCAACCATAAAGTCTCAGAGTGTCATGTTCTCATCCTTTATCTCCCAGTTACCCAGACACACGCTTTTCCCCTTGTTACCCTCCACCAAACATCCTACCCCGCCCCCCGTTCAGTCGTTGTCGTCGTCACCTTTGCAATGTTTATTGTTATTCTGTGTAGTAACACTATCACAGCAGATCTTTGTACTAAGCTGTTGTCATTTCCAGTTGAGTAAAGCCGAACCTTTTGACCTGCAACAAGTTTTGTCTCACTACCGGCCCAACCTGAGTGCTTAACTCTTTTTTTTTTTCATTCAAAATATCTATATATATATAGATATATATATATAGTGCCTGTTCTCTTTTTATATATTTATTAGCAATGTACTTTCTTTATGCTTTACTTGTCAGCTTTACTGATAGATTTCATAAATAGTTTAAAGTAAATAAATATTCTTTTATACAAGTAAAAAAATACTTGCTCATGGCTCTGAGTGGGAAGGTGTGTGTCTTTGTGCCTGTGTGTGTCTACAGCAGCAACACATTAAACTCACTTCTATACGATATTGCACTCAGTGACATTAATGCTCCAGTGTTCATTATTGTAGCACCACAAATATCAGGTTCAATCCTAGCTAACAGCTGATTGTCAGAAGAAAAAAATTAAAAAAGAAAACTCATTATGCTATGACTAACAAAAAGTTTTTGCTTCTACATAATAATTGAACCAGCTGAAAATAATGGCTAATTTTCGTTCATAATGTTATGGCATCTTTAGATTGGAAGCATGTGTTGAATAACAAATGTCCTGATAAATATTGGATCATCCCATAAATAATGCAGTTTTTTGTATACTTCTTTTATTTTTCAATATTGAGATGAACAAAGTTCTTTATTAATCTAAAATATACTCTCCTTCATTTTCTACAATGTTCTTCCATCTGTCTGGTAGACTTGCAAAGTCCCTCTTCCAAAATTCACTTGTCTGTGACAAAAAATAATCCTCCAGTACTGTTCTGACCTCGTCTACAGAATTCATATTTTTCCATGGGGCAATGTCCGGCGAACATGGTCGGTGCAGCATCATTTCTCTATCAAACTGTTGTAGTGATTATAGCCATTGCCTCATCTCTTAATCTTCTTTGGGCAGATTATTGATAACATCCCATTGTATATAGAAGCTTGATTCCATGGAAGTGTCGAGCATAATTTTTTTGCTTTTGTTGAATTATCTTATTTACTTATTTTTCTATATATTTCTTTTTTTTTTCTTTCCTAGGTTCCTGTGACTCTGGTTCGAAATGATGGTATCATTTACGCTACAGGCCTGACGTTCACGTACACCCCTGAACCTGGCCCACGCCAACACTGCAACGCCGTCGACCGTGTCCTCCGTGCCAACTCTGATCCACCTCCCCCCTCGTCTGTGAACTACTCTGCTCCTCCAATGTAGCCAACTGTAGGGGGTGGGGATAGTGGGGGGCGGGGACGGGGTGTGGTTTGTTATTCTCCTTCTGTAAAATTTAATATCATCGTCATCATTATCATCAATGTCGTTGTCATCATCATTATTATCATTAACGATCATCCTTGTCATCATTATTGTCATCGCAACAGTGATATGGAGTGACATTCTAAACTGACTGGAAACTTACCTCATCTTTCGATATGAGCACGGAATAAGGACTTCCAAAGCAGAAGATAACCCCAGGGTTTGAATTAGTGTGAGACGTAGTAGTGGTGGTGGTGGTGGTCGTCGTCGTCGTCGTAGTAACTGCTGCTGTGCATCAATATATGTTGTAGCCATGACACTTGAATGTATACTATGTATGTATATATATATATATACACATATATACATATGCTCTGTTAATTATATACATACGTACACAAAAACATGTATGCAGTACATACTATCTCTTTTGTGTGTGTATACATACATACATACATCCATACACACACTATGCACATCAATACACACACAACATATTCATATGCAAATAATGTTAACAAACCAGTAATTTATTAATTAAACTAGCTCTCAAGAATACATTAAATATGCAAATCAGTGAATCTAAGTTAGTTAAGGCCTTGATATTAGCAATTTAGCACCTGTTTAAACAATGTGTCCATGGACAGTTAAAGTGGGGCAGTACTTCAGTCACTAATGAAATCCCAACATAGGATTGAAACTAGTTCTGCAGAGATCCATTTTTTTTTTCTGTTCACAAAGAAACTGTATATAGGTGTTTACAGATGTAGGTGTTTACATCTGTCTATTTCATATATATATACATATATATATAGAGAGAGTTTTAATTAAAATTTATAGATATGTTCTTATTGTACAGTATAGCTGTAAACAGAACACTGGTTATGCAGCTGTAGTTCAGGTGTGTTTGTGTGTGTGTGTGTGTATATACACACACACACATATTCACAGTTGAATATGCACACGTGTGTGAGGAAGTGTGTATATATATATATATATATATATATATACACACATGTAATATATAATATATCATGTACAATATATAAATATATACATAATGCGTGTGTGTCTATATATATTTATAATACAATATAATATATATATATATATATATACACATGTGATATATAATATATTATGTACAATATATGAATATATACATAATGTGTGTGTGTGTGTGTATATATATATATATATATATATATATATATATATATATATTACATTTTTCGTTCTCTTCTATTTTTCTTTATAAAAGCAAACAAAAATAAAAAATCAATCACAGGAATTTAAAAACTAATAATCAATATTGTGAATTGGAAAAAATTTGAAGAAAGTTGATAAAATCTGAGAACAACAACATGATTTCTTTTATTATATTTTTACTTTAATAATTCCATAATAATAATAATAATAATAATAATAATAATAATAATAATAATAATAATATCCTGTGGTAATTGATGCACTTGGCACAACAGCCAAGCTGGTGTCTAAGAGTCTGAAGAACATTGGAAATGAGACTTGCATTATTGACTTGCAGAAATGTGCCATTCTGTATTCTGCTAAAGAATCTTGAGATTTGAGGTGACATGTTGTCACCAACCCTCAAGACAATGTCTCTGCTAACCAAAGCAGCAAATAATAAGATTCCTAACAATAAACATAAATCACAGTGATTCAGACACAAAGTCAGCAATTTTTAAAGGGACGATGTTATTTCATATCTTAAAGCTTTCCAACCCCCAATATCTGACTGGTATGTTATTTTATTGGCCTCTAAAGAATAAAAGGCCAAGTTGATCTTGATGGGATTTGAATTCAGAAGTGGAAGAGCCAGAAAGAAGTACTGCAAAGCATTTTTCTCTGGTACTCTAAAGATTCTTGCAGATTGCTGGGGCTGATAAAATAGGTACCAGTTTAATGTGAGGGGGGGGGGGGGGGTCAACGTAATCAACTAGCCCCTTCCTCTTAGAAATTTCAGGCCTTGTGCCAAGAGAAAGAAAGAATTATTATTATTATTATTATTATTATTATTATTATTATTATTATTATTATTATTATTATTATTATTATTATTATTATTATCTAGAGTGGTGGATGGCAGAATTCTTAAGACTGTTGGTTTCCATACCTTGTGACAGTTGTTCTGATTCTTTATGTTTTGAGTTCAAATCCCACTAAAGACAATTATATCTTTCATTCTTTCAGGGGTCAATGAAACTGCCTCACTCCCTCACCCTAAAATTATTGGCCTTGAAGTTACCAATAAATAGTGACCCGAATGATTGCTTATTGATTTCTAAGAATTGGTTCGACAAGTACAGCGTTTAATGTCTTCTAATTGTTAGAATCATGATTCCAAGCTCTGTTTTACAAAGATGGCAGTTTGTATTCTTCAGGTTTACCCCAAGTTAGCATGCAGCAGTAAAAATATCTTTACAGGTTCATTAGCAGGTATGGTTATGTGGTTAAAATGCCTGCTCTGCAACCATGAGGTTTTGGGTTCAGTCCCACTACATGGCACCTTTAGCAAGTGCTTTTCCCTACTTAGCCCTAAGCCAACCAATTCCAGTGAATTTGCTACACAGAAACTGTGTGAAAGCTTGTGGTATGTGTGTGTGTGTGTATTTGTCACTCCCCAATGATGTTGGTTTGTTTACATCCCTGTAATTTAAAAGAGACCTATAGAATAAGCACTGGACTTTAAAAAAAACATGGCACTGGGTTGATTTGTTTGACTGAAACAAAACCCCTTTCAGGCAGTGCTCCAGTACGGTCGTAATGCTCCAGTATGGTCACAGTCCAATGACTGAAACAACTGAAAAACAAAATGTACTTACAGGATCCCTCGTTATAAGTTTGTAAATTAAAAACTGAGGGTGAGTAATTATTCTCTTTCTTTGGATTATAGATGCCAACATTAGAGCCAATGACCACCACTACTTATATTCTGTGTTTAATATTTTTTTTTTTTTTTTGACTCACATAATATTACTTCAGAGACCCATAAAGCCAATTTCATATTCTTCACTTACAGTTATCTTTGTAAGAGTTGGCTGAGGGGCATGTGTGTGTGTGGGGGGGGGGGGGGGAAGAGAGAGACGACAGTTGCTAGTTACCTGCCTTTGTTTTTTTTTTTACCTTTTCCCTGGGTTCCTCTGTGTTTTTATATCCACCCACCACCACCACCTCTCAATATTTATTGTTTTTTTATTATTATTTTTTATTAATTTCTCTAGAGTTGATTCTAGCATTGAAAAAAAAAAGCACAAAAACATTCCAATAAGGATTGATTTAAGAAAAAAAAACGTCTTCAATGAACTGAGTAACATTTTAAAGTAATGAATAAGTTATGTCGCTAATTAGAAAGGGAGTGTATCAGATGATTTGCTCATATTGGCCCTCTGTAGACATTTGTGTGCATGTGTGTATATATGCATGCATATATATATATATATATATATATATATATATATATATATATATATATATTCTTTCTCCATTTCTAACAAAACTGTCCGATGAACAGGAACGTGAAACTCAGAGTAACAGTTTTTTTGTTATATTTCTGCTGCTTTTAAATAAAGCATATTACTCTACCTCTGGTATTTGAGTACTCTTTTTTCCACCTTGTTGCACATTTCATGTGCTTACTCCGGTATATATATATATATATATATATATATATATATATATATATATATAATACTTTTACAAGTAGATGGATGACAGTGACTTTGGAGTTTTGGTCTGCCAGCCTTTGTCAGATTGCAAAAGTATAATAAATATGCACTTTACATAAAAGTTTTGAATAATTAAATTACTTTTATTTCAACTCAGCAACAACAACAAAAATAAAAAGGAAAACAAAGCATTAATATATATATTGTTTCCTAGAATGTTGGTTCTTGAACCACCTCCCATAAACCTAAAATAACATGTAAATATTCTGTTGAAACCCATGCACCCCTTTTGGATAGAAAAAGTCAAAGACTGCTCATTGGACTTGATCCCACATCCCCTGCAGACATGACAGATGTTCTACCATTGGACCAAAGCAGTCCTTCAAATGTCTCTTTCTGATTTGGAAATTTTATTCTTACCAGTGAGTTATATGTTCAGGACATCATAAGAATTTTATGACTTCAACAATGTGTGTGTGTGTGTGTGTGAGAGAGAGAGAGAAATTATTTCTGCAGATAAGAACAAGTTTATATTTTAGCTCCAAAGTTTCTGCATCTTCAAAAGTCTTCAACCATTTGCTCATGTCTCTGGCTCAGCTCACCTGTTTGCTATTCACCATTCTACCTTTTGTTGCTTACAACTCAATCACCTGCTTGCAAGGCTCAATTAGCTGGTGATGGTGGTGGTGGGGGGTCCCTTTTTTTCATTCCATACCTTGTTGATTGTTTGAACTGAAAAACGGCCCTTCCCGCCCACCCTCAGTCATCCAATAAATGATGTATTAAAGGAAATGAGAGTCGTCGTCATTTTAATGTTTATTTTTCCGTGCTTGCATGGGTCAGACAGAATTTGTCAAGACAAATTTTCTGTTGCTGGACACCCTTCCTGTCACCAACCCATACTTGTTTTTCATGGAAGAGTGGGAACAAAGGGCATTGCTTGTCAGGACATGGAGATACATGCAAGTGTATATATGTTTATATAAATCTACATGACAGGCTTTTTTTCAGTCTCTGCCTACCAAATTTACTCTCAAGGCTTTGTTTGGCCTGGGGTTACAGTAGAAGACACTTCTCCAAGTTGTTGCACAAAGAGATTGAACCTGAAATCACATGGCTGGAAAGCAAACTTCTTAACCTTGAGTAAAAGCTGTCTCCCAGCTGCAGCTTCTAGAAATTTAATGTTAATAACAAAGTGTAAAAAGCTTCCCAGTGTGTGGCTGGTGGTATTGAGAGGGTGTTGTACAGCTGTTCACACGTGAAACTCCTGGTACAGTTATGTCCGTCCTACTGTGGAAGTTCTCTGAGTTGCATGTTGTAGCAACTTGTCTCTTATGATATAAAGCTGTTATCAGCAAAATCATTTGGCAATAATCTTAGGGGTTTCTTTTCAGTTTATCTGAGTACATGAGGTACTCACATGCCATGCATGTGGGTGGACTTTGTGGTGCTTCAAGAATAGTTAGGCAGACTCTGTGATTGTACTTCCTTGTACATGCTGCTTGTTTGAGTGTTTTGCACATTGGTGCTTCAATTTTCTGTGAAGCTATTATTAAAGTTTGCCGAAAACTCAAATGTTTTAGTCAGAATACACTGTAAGAAATTCCCTTTTCAGTGTCTTCTTGAAACAGAGGTAGAGAATTTACAGCTCAGTATATATTCTGAAGCAAAGCAATACCTCTATCCTCTCGTTTACTTTGCTGAACTGAAAAAAAAAGTTAATTACTTTTTTAATTAGTTGGTTGTGGAAGTTTGATTCAGACAGGTTCCCCATGCACCCATTTTTTTTGCCAAATATCAGCCTTTAAAGTTATTCAGAGTTTAGAAAACGATCTTGTAATCACGAAGTTCCTTGCTGCATAATTTATGAGTAAAATTTGATGTTGGTACTGGTGGTGGTGGTGGTGGTGGTGGTGGCATTTGGCAGCGACTGAGGAGAACCTGATGTCTTGAAATATTCATGGGTCACCTTACAAACTTGTTTCATCATCTTCCCCTCCCCTTATCTCCACTCCCCCCCCCCCCATCACTACCATCCCCACTCCACACCTGTGACTGTCAATAAGTTTTTGTTTTTCTTTGCATGTTAGAAATGTTAATGTGAACACTGTTGAAGAAGACCACAAACAATCTTGTTATACATAGAAGGAGGGTTCTAACCCTATGCATGGTAATACTCTCCCTGAATTATAAGCAACGGGGTGGGACGTGGTGGGGGAGGAAAGAATAAAAAAAAAAACAAGAAGGGCGAAACGATTCTTCTGCTTTCAGCCCTTTATTAAAAGAAGAAAAAAAATGAACATTTGAGAAAAAAACAATTTTTACTTATCTTTTTTTTTTTATGAGAATATGAAAAAAAAAAAAGAAAAACCACTGAAAATTGTATTGATGGTTCTTGTAAATATTATTTTTTGTCTAATTCCAACTACATTGTCATAATTACCATTTCGAAATTTTCACAACAGACAGATTAGTATTACTCTTGTATAAATTATCTTTACTTCAATATATTGCAGTGTTACAACACTACCCAGCCCCCAGCTCCACCCCACCCCCCACAACTTGCCAATATTTGAAGACATCATCTTCTCTTGTCTTGGTTGTTGCACAGTTCTTGTGAATAAAGATAAGGACAAACAAGAAAGAAAGAAAAAAAAAACCTTTTGGCTTTCAATCTTTGATACCGACTGCTGTTTCCCCGCACCCCTCTACTACTACTACTGCTACACACACACACACACACACACACACACACACACACACACACAACACGTGCCAAAATCTGGCATTCATCACCACAGTTCTTTGGTTGGGGTTATTTTCTTTTATATATATATATATTGAACCAACAACCTCTACAGCTGTTTCGCAGTGTACACTTTCTGACTTCATTCCATTTCTCATGTGTTTTCATTCTTAATATTTTACACTACCATAAATAATAAAATATATATATATATTCTCAACTCACATTGTCCCTTTTTTTTATATTTTCCTTTTGTTCATTTATATATGTGTGTGTGTGTGTGTGTACACGACCAACTGTAAAAGTAAAAACAGGTACAACGCATTACTAGAAACACCAGTGACCCATTTGTTGTGTCTTACCCACCAGAATTGAATCAACTGAAAAGTTTGTGTGTGTGTGTACCTCACAAAATATTTTCTATTAAAGGGCACGCACGAACATGACAAATGAAGCTTGTGCAAAATCAAGAACCTTATGGAGCAGCCATCAGCTATGATGCACTTGTGCATATAGTGTGTGTGCGCGTGCGCGCCTGTCTCTCGATGTATTTTGCATCGAAAGACACGAATCTGCTATAATAATACTCTTGTGTATTTCTCGGTCACAACATATGAATGAGAAAGGAAGGTGTAATGGATGAATGAGGAAGGAAGGGGTGATGGCAAACTGGAAGTGGGACGGTGAACATTCAACGCTGAAAAGAAAAATCAAACAGCGTTTCAACTCTGCGTGTACAAGGGATGTATGTGAATGTTTGTATCTGTGATTATTATATACCGTACTTTATACCTTATTTATATATAAAATACTACTATTAACCGTCATTTTTGTCGGCACGGGACCAGCTAGTGTGATAATATTTAACGTATACAATGAGAAGATCTTGGACCAGCCAACAGCTATGGTGTATGTATATGTAGTGTGTATGTGTATGTAGTTTCTGAATGTATATATGTACGCATATATGTGTGTGTAGTTGTGTACAAAAATGTATGTGAGCGTCTTTATATGTATGTGTATATAAATTGATTTTGTTTGTTTATAAGTTAATCTGTGAACAGGACCAGCCTGAACGTACGCGAGAAGAACACAGGTCGGGGAGAACGGACAGGAGTGTTTGGTCATAAAATGTGTGGGTAGTAAACTGTTTCAGTTCTTTTAAAAGTCAGAATCTGCCAGGCTGAAAACACTGCTTCCAGATAAATAAATGGTGTGGCTGTGTGGTAAGAAGCTTACTTCCCAACCACATGGTTTCGGGTTCAGTCCCCCTGCCTGGCACCTTGTGCAAGTATCTTCTAGTATAGCCTCGGGCCGACCAAAGCCTTGTGAGGGGATTTGGTAGATGGAAACTGGAAGAAGCCGGTCGTATATATATATGTAGTGGCTTCATGCAGGCATAGCGTGGACTCGATCTTCGATCGTCAAATTTCACTTAAGAGTTCAACAACATTTTCCTCACGGTAAAACAATAGTTTTTCTGTGAGTGACAGCAGTTACATTTGCCATATGCCTTCTCTAAGCAGAATAATGTCTTTGCCACTTCACCCTTCTAACTTCTTCTAGGCTACCAAAAGCTAGAATACAGATAACAGACCCCCAACGAAATCTATTGTTCTCAACAATATGTCTATCCTTCTAGCTGGTTTTGGATAGTTATAAATACTAAAATTTGGTAAGACAAAATCAGAGAGCAACATTTAGTGAACGGACAACTAGAGTCATGGCCACAAGCAGGCAGCCACTAAAGACAAACGGCCAGAGCGAGAAAGAAGGTTCTCTAGGATTTCACTCCATCTCTAGCTGACGAGAACACAAACACCAACAACGCAGGAAGAAGCTAACTTCCTTTATCTCGCGTGTCCTTCCACTTATATTATATCACACACCTGCTCTTCGAGGCATGGCACTATATCAGGTAAACGGTAAATAAATATTTGTTTACAACTTCGATCACTGTTCTTCTTTTATCTTGCACATCTGCAACAACAACACCCGATGCAATTGGTAACGGCCGACTTCAACAAATATCATAATACCAACCGTTCCTACTGGCGACCACAAATCGTTACATATATATATAGAGAGATAGATAGATAGTTACATGCGCGCTGGCGTGTATGTATCTGTATGTGTCTGTGCTTGTCCCCCTCCACCGCCTGACAACAAGTGTTAGTGTGTTTACGTCCCTAACTTAGCGGTTCGGCAAAAGATATCGATAGAATAAGCACTAGGTTTTTTAAAAAAAAAGTACTGGCGTCGATTTATTCGACCAAAAATTCTTCAAGGCGATGCCCCAGCATGGCCGCTGTCAAATGAAATAAACAAACAAATAAATAAATGAATGAACTAATAGATAAAGGTTTGTGTTTTGTCAGGATGCAAAAGTCCGACCGACCTAAATTTTGTTTTAAAGAAATAATCAATGACAACCTGTTGAAAATTTAAAATTGATCCCCATAAAAACAAAACCACCAGCTGTAGTGAACAAACACCACGCCCTTCGCCTCAGAAGATTAATATTTATTACTTCACCTACAAATTGTTCGAATGTCATTCTTAAATGTTGGCTTTCCATACATTTCGTTATACAATAACATTATAAAGATGAGTTTTCTCATGAGAACATGCAGTGGGATCGAACTCCAAACCCTGTTGTTTGGACGCAAACTTTTTATCACACAACCCTACCTGCATGTGTGTGTGTGTGTAGTAATAACAATCTTTTCTATTATAAGCATAAGCCCCGAAATTTGCGAGTGGGAGGGAGGGGTAAGTTGATTACATCGACCCCAGTGCGTAGCTGGGACTTATTTATCGACCCCGGAAGGATGAAAGGCAAAGTCAACCTCGGCGGGATTTGAACTCAGAACGTAACGACAGGCGAAATACCGCTCAGCATTTCGCCCAGGGCGCTAACGATTCTGCCAGCTCGCTGCCCTGTGTGTAGCAAAAATAGCAACAAATCCAAGGATGAGATTTCATAAATATTTTAATTCATCGCTAAGCACGTTTCCACATATTGTTTGTGACTATAATCCACATCCATTGGATGATTACAATGTAGTTTGTAATATCCATGGATATTACGGGAAGGCGCTAGTCATGCAATCATTTCATCTTGTATCTTTTACTTTCTAGTACTTTACTAGGTTCATGTTCATACCATTTATCAGTATGTTCCAATCTTTGTAGGCCGTGATGTCCACAAAACTCCCAATAGATCATTCTTACCACATTGTCATGGCATCGTCTGTTGTCACGTTGTGCCAATTTCGGGCATTCTCTAACGTTGTTCCATACCGTTTCACCCCTCTCACCGCACATTCTGCATTTGTCGCTATCGGTAGTGTAGTCTATTCTGCACTTCAAATAGTTGATCCTTAATGCTTGTTCCTGAGCTGCGCATATGAGTGCTTCTGTCTCTATCTTCGGGTCACTCCCCCTTATCCATGGCCTGAACAAATACTGCAGATTTTTTTCCAACGCCGTAATAAATTCTAACTGTTCGCCGCCTCTGTCTTGTAATTAATAACCCTTTCTACGATAGATATAAAGCCTGAAAAAAACTAGGGGAGGGGATAAGTCGATTACCTCGACCCCAGTGAATAACTGGTACTTATTTCATCAACCCTGAAAGGATGAAAGGCAAAGTCGACCTTGATGGAATTTGAACTCGGAAACACCGCTCAGCACTTTCTGTTACCTGGTCTTGTTATTAATGATAATAATTCCGAATAATTACGTTAATGGCATCAATCATAAAAAAGTAACAACAACAACAGCATACATAATAACAACAACAGAAAGACACTTAAAAAAAATGATTTCCTCTAAAGAATTTCAAAGCAACTGTTACCTGATGGAAGAAGAGAAAGTGTTGTTTAATAGCAATAACAACGTGAACAGGTGTCATGTTGCGAGTAACAATAACATTAAGAACAGCCACAAAAAACATTGGATTGTAAAAGGGACGAGGAATATGAAAGAGATTGGGGGGGGGGGGGGCAATCGGTGGATAGACGGTTCACCTGTTATTAGCAGGTATTGTATGGAAGAGAATAGATGTGGTGAAAGAGTTATGATAGAGTGAAGGAGGCGAGGGGTGGAGATTAGTAAGACTTATCGGCTGCTGACACATCAATTAACACCTCCATTGACTCTTGTCAGCTGTTGCTAGTTCGTGTTCCGTACAGCAAGATATGTTACAACCACATACGTTGTTCTGTGTGTGTGTGTGTGTATATACCCTTAGTGGGTTGAACCCCCAACCCTTAACTCTCTCACGTTATATATATATATATATATATATATATATATACTTTCTCTCTCTCTCTCTCTCTCTGTCACACACACACACACACACACTCACATACACACATCACACACACACACACTCACATACACACATCACACACATACACACATCACACACATACACACATCACACACATACACACATCACACACATACACACACATAGATTTACATTTATACGCTCAATCAATCGTAAAAGTACTTTTGGTACGATTAAAGTTTTTCCTAATATTTGTTAATTTGAGGAAGAGAGAGGCCATTAAGGTCATGTCCCATTAACTTCATGTCTCATTAAAACCATATTGCATTAAAACTATCCCGTTTAAATTGTATCCTATTAAAACTGTCCCATTAAAGTTATCTCCTATTGAGACCATATCCTCTTAGGTCTTACGGCCTTGCAAACACCCTCAAGGTGCAATGTGTTAGCAATTTCATACAATACAGGCC
>NC_142951.1:1474973-1494973 GCF_046866305.1 Octopus bimaculoides
GGCTTCTGTTTAGGGAGAAATACCGTTTATAAAGTCGAAGTCTCAACCCTAAATGAACCTAAAAATATTTACATAGGTAGTACAAATGACTTTAAAAGTAGATATAGGGCGCGGATAAACTCTTTCACTAACCACGAAATAAAAAAACTCAATCACACAAGCAACCTACATCAATAAATTAAAAACGAACCATAAAGGATTCAGTCTAAATTGGTCTACAATAAGGGAAGCCACACCATATAATATATACACGAAGAATTACGATTTATGCAGGAAGGAAGCGATCCACAGAATCCGAGCCAACAAATATCTTTCAACGTTTAAATTTTTCACCCAAAATAATTAAGCAGTAGGATTCTAATTTAGCCTTACTTCATATTATGGACTCTTCTAAAATTTTATATTATATATATAGCGTCGTAATACGCTTTAGCCTTTTAACATCTTATACCCGATGCGAATGGTCCAATAAAACATTTGATTTTTAAAAATTATTTAATCCACCATTTCTTTTAAAGTTTTAACCTTGTGAATCTATTAACTCTGACGAGAGAAATACAGAGTATTACTATGGTTGGAGTTAGCTCGCCCATAGCAACCTACATCTTTTTGAAACAGCCATAGACTTTATACATGTTCCAGACTCCTTATGAATCATCTTACATTCGCTTTATCCTCCTCTTCGTTGATTCAAATTCGAACACTCGGACTTCGCAAGTACATTTATGGATTTATATTTTTATATATTTATATTTATGAATTTAATGTGTTTATAAATTTTTATATGTCTATGAATTTTTATATATTTGTTAATTTTTGTCTATATGTATTTATAAATTCTTATAAATTTTTTATATATCATATAGAAGAATGCATCTATGTATGTTGAGAGAATAAAAAAAAATTATAGAGTTAGCAGTCAACATACATGCATATATACATATATACATCATCATCATCATCATCATCGTTTAACGTCCGCTTTCCATGCTAGCATGGGTTGAACGATTTGACTGAGGACTGGTAAAACCGGATGGCAACACCAGGCTCCAGTCTGATTTGGCAGAGTTTCTACAGCTGGATGCCCTTCCTAATGCCAACCACTCCGGGAGTGTAGTGGGTGCTTTTACATGCCACCGGCACGAAGGCCAGTCAGGCGGTACTGGCAACGGCCACGCTCAAAATCGTGTATTTTATGTGCCACCTGCACAGGAGCCAGTCCGGTGGCACTGGCAACGACCTCGCTCGAATGTCTTTTCACGTTCCACTGGCACAAGTGCCAGGAAGGCGACGCTGATAACAATTACGCTCAAACGGTGCTATTTACGTGCCACTGTCACGGAAGCCAGACAGCTGCTCTGGCAACGATCGCACTCAGACGGTGCTCTTAGCGTTCCACTGGTACAGGTGCCATCACGATTTCGCTTTCATTTGCCCCAACAGGTCTTCGCAAGCCGAGTTCAGTGTCCAATGAAGGAGACGTTAGCATGGGTGTCAATCGTCGAATTTAGTTCGATTTCGATTTCACTTGCCTCAACAGGTCTTCGCAAGCGGAGTTTAGTGTCCAATGAAGGAAAGGTACGCATAAGTGGGCTGGCTACACCCCTTGGATTATAGTCTCACTTGGCTTGCCGGGTCTTCTCATGCACAGCATATTTCCAAAGGTCTCGGTCACAAGATTACCATCGAATTTGAATCAGACTGTTTTGATATATATATATATATATATATATATATATATATATATATATATATATGAAGAGAGGGAGAGAGAGAGATATGCATACACACACACACACCTTTTTCTTTTTCAAATTCTCTTCCGACAGCCGAAGCACCCCGTTTGTATTCACTTTCTAACTCCCAAGGCCTTCCGCCATCTTTCGTAAGGCTCTGTGACCACTGTCCAGTTGTGTAGCAAACGAAATGACGACTGTACACATTTTGAGTTCCGGTCAGAAAATGACCAAATATTGATGCTTATCGACCACGAAGCATTTGAGAATGGAAACACCTTTTACAATAGCCATGAGTAAGAACCGCGTTTAATAGAGCATGAGGCAGTGTTTCAACCCTACTTAAGGCAAAGGACACCACCTCAGTTCCTTTATTGTTTGAACAAAGCTATTTTTATTTGAAGGCCAAGCAATTAATCTGAGTAGTTCGATTTCCAAGTTCACACAATGCAGATTTGATTGGCCAATAAACTGCGAAATCGTTCACAATCACTCATACTTACTCATTTATTTTTATATAGTTGTTAATCAGAAACGCACCAGTCGTTTGGAATGAAAAAGATGGAAACGTTATGGCTTTTACATATTTAACGAGTGGAACATGAAATTAAAAAAAAAAATTACTAGAAATATATTAGTCATTGACTGGTGCCAATATCTGACAGCAATAACTCCATTGTTTTTTTTTTTTTTTGCGGATGTCTTTGAAGTATTTAATATCTTAACAATAATACATAAAAAAAATATATAGCTTTTACTTTTATTTAATCACTCTTTCATAACGACTTGGTAAATGAACGTTATATTACACTGATGAGATTGCAATAGGATGAAAAGCGTCTGCTGTTGTCTCCCTTACTTTCCGAACAAATGAAAACAAAAGCAAGTTATTGGCACTTATCCTACTCGCTTCTTTTGCCGAAACGCTAAGCTAAGGGGACATAAACAAACCTAATACCACTTATCGAACGATGGGTGGAAGGTCACACACACACACATACACGATGAGCTTCCGCACAGTTTTACACCGAAGCCATTTGTCAATTCGAGACAATAGAAGGAAGCACTTGGTCAAAGTACGGCGCTGTGGGATTGAACTTCGTGCTCCGAGAAGCGAACTTAACCGTTCAACCAGAGTAGCGTCGAATTGATCATGCCCGAGGAACCATTCGAAAATGGCACCTTTTTTTGAAATGGCACCTTTTTTTTCAGTCTAAGGACTGAAAGAAGTAAAAGATAAAAGATCTATCTATCTTTATTCCTTTCTTTCTTTCTATTTGTGTGTGATGTATGTGCGCATATGAGTATATGTGTGCATGTGTGTGTGTGTGTGTGTTTCTGTTTGTCCCCCACCACCGCTTGACAGCGGGTGTTGATTTGTTTCCGTTCTCGTAACCTTGCGGATCGGCAAAAGATAACGATAGAGTAAGTATTAAACTTAGAAGTAAGTACTGAGGTGGGTTTGTTGACTAAGTACTTCAATGCGGTGCCCCAGCATGACCGTAGTTCAATAACAGAATCATCATGTAAAAGATAGAAAGGTAGTTTTCAAGAGAATACACACAGATCTTAGAATTCTGTAAGATTTTCCGTTGGGTGTCTTTTCCTTAAAGAAGTTAGCTCAGAACTACGAGTGAATGAAACGAGTGATGGACTTCTACATGACTGCTCCTATTTCTGTGACCACCCTTAGTTCGCCAACATAGTTTTATCCGTTATCTTTTAAGTGTTGTGCTAGGAAGTGCCGTAGACCGGATACGAACCTCTGGCTCCATGACAAGTTATTTTTTTGTATCGTATCCCTTATTGACTCGGCCATCCATTCATTAAGTCAATCAAACAGATATCACCTCATATTCTTTCCTTACCAACCTTCTTCCTATACTTTTTCTTTCCTTCAGTCTTTTCTTTCATTATTGGTATCTTTTTGTAAGTCTTTTTTTTAAGGTACAAAACGGCAGATTTTCGCAAAAAGCCGTCAAGTGTACTCAATGACCCGGCGTGGAGTTTTGTCTGGTTTTTGTTGATATTCCGGATTGGTAGCAAGATTCATTGTGCTCAAGCTGAACATAAAGTCACTTTGTTCTTTGTTATAGAAACCACTGACACTTCTGCTCTCAGGTATATTCGTCCCTCTTTCCAAATTATACATTATATATTAGATTAATATGTACAAATAGATTGAAAGGACATAGAGAAAAAAGTATACACAATAGTGTGAGATTCGAAGCCTTATGACAAGCTTTCTGTCGGAAAAACTCTCCCGAATTCCTCTTCCTGTTCCTTCCTCTTTGTCTCTTGCATAATCAATTAATAGGCCTGGGTGCTTAAGTTCTTCCACGATCCAGCAGAAGGCAATGATCTTATTATGGTGGATATCAATGAAGCCAAATTCCCTTTTAATATGTGATGAAGTGCAAAGAGCTATCATAAAGATTTGTCCCAGAGACTTATGA
Organism: Octopus bimaculoides; assembly: GCF_046866305.1. Classification (NCBI taxonomy): domain Eukaryota; kingdom Metazoa; phylum Mollusca; class Cephalopoda; order Octopoda; family Octopodidae; genus Octopus; species Octopus bimaculoides. The sequence continues at coordinate 1,479,166 of NC_142951.1, forward strand.
ATACGTAAATGGATCGCAAGGTCTCCCAGTGCTGTCTTAAGGCACAGACGTCCTTGGCAGTTACTCGGGGTCTCAAGAGTCTTGAAGCCCAATTCTGATTTATGTATTCTGATATATATATATATATATATATATATATATATATGCTTGTACATTTGTGTTCATTTTCTGAATATATTTAGTTATCTTAATTGATTGGAAGTGTTATCATGTACATTGTTTTGTCTTGGTATAAAAGATGGGTTACAGCAAATATTCTGTTCAATACCACAGATTTGCTGGTCATTTGCTTGACCTTAACCAGTTGAGCATGTCTCTTAGCGGCTGATATGTGCATCTGTGATCACAAGCAGAAGTAGTAGGGGAGCATCATAGCCATGTGTTGAGAAGAATTCTTTGGGGTTTGGATAATTCACCTCTGGAAACATGGGAGTTTCGTTCGACATCCTTAAACAATCTTCATTCAAGGATCTTTTAAGCGGTATGAGAGATACTCGACCAGAAGAAAATTCTAACTCGGCCCCCCACCTGCAACTTCATACGCTGTTTATCTTGATATGAGATCACCATGTCGTGCACATGTGGTTGTGATGCATGTGCCTGATGTACCCTTATCAGACGGGTAGTCATGATGGGTATAATGGGCTTCGTATATTTGTACCCCAGCATCACTTTGACGGCATGCATTGCTCGCCCACTCAGTAATAATGATAATTCTTTCTACTATAGGCACAAGGCCTGAAATTTTGGAGGATGGGGAAAGTTGATCACATCGACCCCAGTATTTGACTGGTACTTAGTTTATCAACCTCGAAAGGATGAAATGTAAAGTCGACCTCTGCGGAATTTGAACTCAGAACGTAAAGCCGGAATAGACGCCGCTAAGCATTTCGTCCGGCATGTTAACGATTCTGCCAGCTCCCCGCCTTAAACCCAGCTCGCCATATTGGTGTGGTTTTATTCAGGTGGGCTATTTCCTGCATTCAAGACATCTCTAAGCTATCGAATGCTTTCCGATAAATAAAGGCACTGTTTGCTAACTTGTCTTGTTCCATGTCCCTCTTCATCTCTCCTCTCTCTTTCTCTCTCTCTCTCTCTCTCTATCTCTATCTCTCTATCTCTCTCTCTCTCTTCCTCTCTTTCATTCTATCTCTATCCCTATCAATCTATCCGTTTATCTTTTTCTGTCTCTCCGTCATTTTTAATCTCTGCACCCGTCGTCTTCCCCTCCACTTCTCCATCATCGTCTCGCTTCTCATTTCTTTTCCCCCTCCTCTCAAATCTCTCCATTCTCCTTTCTCTGCTAATCTCTTTTCCACTCCTTTCTCTCTCTCTCTCTCTCTCTCTCTCTCTTTCTCTCTCTCTCTCTTTCTCTCTCTCTCTCTCTCTCTCTCTCTCTCTCTCTCTCTCTCTCTCTCTCTCTCTCTCTCTCTCTCTCTCTCTCTCTCTCTCTCTATATATATATATATATATATATATATATATATCTTTCTTTCTTTCTTTTCCTTGATATTCCTATTTATCTATCAATCCATCGAACTATCTGCCTCTTTCTATCTCTCCATCACATTTTATCTTTACATCCAACATCTTTCCCTATTTCTCTGTCATTATCTCCTTTCTCATCTCTTTCTGCTTCACTTCAAATTTCTCTCTCTTTCTGTCTCTCGCTCGCTTTCTCATTTTCTCTTCGCCTTTTCCTTAACTTTTTTTCTCTGAATCTCCTTTCTTCCTCCCAACAAAACTGTCTTGCGTTCCTCTTTTCCTCATCTGTCGTCTGCTCAATCTTCTCGCCCCATCACTTCTGTTTCCTTAGCCTTCTGTCTGTCTGCATGTCTGTCTCGCTGTACCTTTCTTTCTTCCCCCCTCTTTCTTTCTCTAAAACACACTCTCTCTCTCATCTAACCCTCATTTCTCCCTTTCCAACAAAGGTGAACCGGTACGTGAGAAATAATCAACGAGGTGGGGTGGTCATTTTATTTCCAAACTGTTCATCTGTGGTTTGTGTTTGGGAATTGTGTCGTCAACATATTTTTTTCTCCATTTTATATTGTGAGAACGGCAACTTCTGGAATGTTCGAGATTCCCATAAAAAGTAAAATTAAATCATAGATACTCTTCAGCATTCTTTCGTTTTTGTTTATATTTATATATATTTGTCTTTTCTTTCATATCTTACCATTTCAAATGTTCCACAAGTCAGCCGGCCGGAGTGAGGTGGAGGAGGGGACGTTGTAGCTTTTTTTTTATGTTGCCTTTTTGAAAAAAATTTTCGTATTTTTTCGTTTTTTTTCTTCTCGCCATGATTTATAAATCAATCAAGAAAAGTGTTTTTATATTTGTTTTGTTTTTGTTTTGGGTTTTCGTTTTGTACTGAATAACCTCGGTTTCCTCTTCCCCAGGCTATTGAATATGCATTGAATAACACACATATTTATATATATATGTACACACACACACACACACACACACACACACACACACACACACACACACACACATGAAAATATCTAGAATTAGTCGATGTTTCGATTGAGCTGCTGAAATCTGGGAATCTTCAAAAAGGTATTAAAATAAAAATTCAGTTCTGCAGGAATTTTGAAGAAATTTTCATTTATACAAGCGCGCACGCACGCACACACGCACACACGCACGCACACACGCACGCACGCACGCACACACACACACACACATACACGCATGAATGTGTGCATATATGTATAGACATACATACATACATACATACATACATACATACATACGTATGTATGTGTGTATATATGCTTACACGTATGTGTGTGTATGTATACACACGTATGTGTCTGTTGATGGATAGATAATTAAAATTTACAGAAAAGACGAAGAGATGTGTGAGAACCACAAGCAGGTGTATTAGTTTTGACGCTCGGGAAGAATGGAAAAGTCTTTGACATTTCGAGCCTCCGTTCTTCGGCAGAGAGGGATGAGAGGAAACCAAAATAGAGAGAGAACGAAAACACGGAGAAAAGAACGTCTAACGATTAACATTTCAGCATGATGAGTGTATATATATATATGTATATGTATGTTTAGTCGCCGACGATCCGACCATTCGACCGGTTCTACTTGGCTGCATGTTACCAGTAGCATTATATTTATATATGCATGCACGAGAAGGGATCCACGGTCTTTTTCGAACACTAGGCTCATAAGGCCAGTTTCCCGAATTATGTGGCGTATGCCTGGACGGAACGCCGGTTCGTCGTAGGATAACTCATTTTTGCCAGCTGAGTGGAAATGGGAAATGATGTGCTTTGCTCAAGAATACAACACATCACCTGGTCCAGGAATCGAAATCACCATCTTATGATCATGAGTACAATCCCCAAACCACTGTAGCATACCGTAAGTGATTGTACAATCTGTTAGTGAAGAAGACCTGGTCTTTTTTTTAAAGAACATTTGTTGCAGAAACTATCTCCATGAGTAATGGATGTTGCAACTTCAAAGGAGCAAATAAACTCAAAAGTTGATTCCACTTTCATATCCTTTGATCAAATGTTGAGCGGAACCAGAAGCCCTTTGATTTCTTGGGTTTGCTATCGGTAATCCTTTCCATTCCAAACTAGAGGGTCAATCATTCAAGCCCCTCACTCGTTGTTGGTCTTTACATACTTACAGATTTCTATTCCATGTAAACATTCTCTGAATTTGCTCTCTCATGAATGCTTAAACATTCATGTTTCTACAATTCTATATTTAAGAGATGAAGAATTATGTACATCATTTACATTATTTACATTTGACGGGCTTATGGCGTAGTGGTTAAGAGCGCAGGCTACTAACCCCAAGAATACGAGTTCGATTCCAGTCAGTGACCTGAATAATAATAATAATAATAATAATAATAATAATCACAACATCGAAAAATACATTGGGAATGAGAACCCAGGTTCGAAATTTCCCCAAGACACCTGATGAAGGTTGGAGGGTATATCAGCCGAAACGTTGTGTTAACAGCAAACAAGATGAGGACAAATATCCGTCAAATGTAAATCATGTTTGTGTTTCTGTTCTTTCATATGTGACACCGGACGAAGATCTTGTTAACCAACAGCACTAATATTCTTAGCGGACTCAAAGAATTTGAAATTAGCGAACAGCTCTTTCAGAACTTGAATTAAATGCTTGCTTTCATAAGTGATTTGAATCTGCATCAACCCAACTATATATTTTTTTTAATTTGGAGGTAGGGTTGAAATTGCAATTAGAAAAGTTACGACAGACAAGCAGAGACAGACAGACAGGCAGATAGATTGTGAGTGAGTGAGTGAGTGAGTAAGAAAGAGAATGAGAGAAAAGGATAAATTGGACTTGATAAGGCAAAGCTTTGAATGAGGGGCAGGAAATGGGATAGAAAATTGAAACGAAGATTCGGCACTTTAGGGGAAGCAGAGATAAAACCATAGTTACATACAATGAAGAAAAAAGGATTGGAGAAGAGAGAATGGGATAGATATACACTCAAGCAAACTTCCTTTAATAGGGTTTATGTGACTATCTTTCATCTCTGCCCTCACTAACCCTTAGTAAAACCCTTTCAATTTAAAATTTCTCTGAAATTTATATTTGCAAATTAGAATGAAATGAAATCGTTAAGTGGATGAACCGCAAATTGTCAAATTAAAAATAATCACGACACTTCCGATATGATTCATCGATTTCGTTTGTCAAGAAACTTGCCCAATAATTTTATGCCCATACATAAATAAAACTAATTTGTCTTGTTTGTGACCCTGAGCCGAAAGGGGAGAAACAAATCAGAAAACAAAACAGAAAAAACAATGACATTGAGGAAAAGCTTGTTGGTTTATTTTCGTTTTTTGTTCGTTTGTGTTTCATTAATTTTTATAATTAGTAATTAACGCTTCTGATCAACTTGTGTCCACATCTGTGCTGCAATTCCCAGGATACGCTGTGCATAAATAACCCGCCGTGGGAGATAACGTTGTCGTAATTTAATTTATGGACCAATTCAGTTAATAATACAAACAAGTTCGTCGACATCTTTAATTATTCACTGAAAAACAATGACTCAGTCGGTGTTTTTTCGAATCTTTTTGGTTGTTTCTTTTTTTCCAATGTTTAAAATAATCTTAGAAGCAACAAACAAGGGAAAGTGACATTGTTTTATATGACAACTTGCATACTGTTAGGACGAGCGACGTAAAATAATATTAACAAAGTAAAGCTTACGATACCGGTTTCGATACGAAGATAAGTGATCAAATTTCTTCCATTTATCACATAAAAGAAAAAACCAAGATTTTCACCGAGGATTGTTCTTAGTTATTGCATAAATTTATCATCAGCTGATTAATTTACAAAAAATTATTTGAAAACTTTTTTTAAATGTTAAATAATTCTTTTTAATATAGGTGCAAGGCTTGACATATCGCGAGGGTGGGGGTGCGTAATTGATTACATCGTCCCAGTGCTCGACTGGTACTTATTTTATCGATCCCAAAAAGGACGAAAGTCAAAGTCGATCTCGGTGGAATTTGAACAAAGAGCGCAATGAGCCGGAAAAAACGGCGCTATGCATTTTGTCCAACGCGCAAGCGTTTCATCCAGATCGCCTCCTTTAATAAATATTTAATAATAATAATAATAATAATAATAATAAATTCTTTTATTAGCCACAAAGGTTTACATAAAGTGGTATGACACAAGATAGAAAGCAACTCGTGACGAGACAAAGGGTTTCCAGCGTCTAAACATTTGAAAACAATAAAAAGATTAAACAAAATAAAACTCCCAACAGGGAAGGCGCTTTAAAGGTCCTCGTGGAAAACCCCACAAAAGCCACGAGTGCCTGATCAACAGGGCAAGGGTCCTTCTCCTTTTATTACTTCACAGGTGTACCCTCAGAATTGGTCCTTTCACACTGGCCATTCTTCCAACATCCCCCCACCTTTCAACAAACTTGTTACAAGGCAACACTTCTCTCTCCACCAGCAACTTCCGTTTCAAGTGAAACTTGAAAAAGTTGATGAGGGCTTGGCCAAAGAGGAAAGTGTCTGTCTTTAGCCCTTTCAGACGAGTCCACCATATTACCTCTTTCACTACAGCCACTAGACAAATAAAAACTGCCTGTCCCTCTCGGCCAAAGCAAGGCGGTGGGACAATCTTCACTATGGATTCAGCTGATAGCCGGATCCGTCCCACACGCGACAGCAGGTGTTCGACATAAACCCACAGGTCAGCAATACCCGAGCACTGGACGACGGCGTGCAGAATGGTTTCATCGCTCTGCACACGCCTCGGGTAGGCCCGGCTGGCGGCACTTCTGTGCCTGTAGAGTTTATCCCGAACAGGCAGCGCCTCTCGGTAGCCCTGCCAGGCAAGGGATTTCTGGAAATTATCCATAGGCCCAGGCCCTAAAGTTCTCCGAAACAGACCGGTCAGTCGATCCTCGTTAACCCCTAGAGTTTCTCCGAGAACGTCGTCGCACTTCTCCACTAGCCCTCAATAGAACGCTAGAGTGGAACAACCGCCGACCGCATTGCCCGCCGAGCGGAGAGTTGTGAGCGCTTGACGGCACTCGAGGTGCCAAGCGCCACCCACCCTCAGTCTACGCTTAATCCAGGATTGCAGCTCAGTCAAAGAGACGAGCTGGATAAAAGTGATTCTTGCAAACGGCGACCATACCTGCTCGCTGTCAAGGAAATGCTGGAGATGTCGTAGCCTGAACGCATGTCTGTGCATCAGCAACCACGGCATGCACAGCTCCCTATTCAGTGGCCGTTGACAGCAGATGGAGCGCCTGACCAGTGGAACACGCCCCCTCCACAGAAAGCGAAAGAGTAAGCGCACCAGCTTGGCCAGCCAGCAAGCTGGGCAAGGGACGACAGTCAGGCGGTAATAGATGACGGATGTGATGTACATATGGGAAAAAATGGAGTCCTGCCACATGAGCAGAAGGGACGCAAGCGTAAGTGCAGAGGTAGCAAGGATCAGCTCCTGGTATTATAAGTTTGCTTCTCAACCACATAACTTTGGGTTCAATCCCACTGCGTGGCACCCTAGGCAAGTGTCTTCTACTATAGCTTCAGGCCGACTGAAGACTTGTGAGTGGATATGATTGACGCAAACTGAAAGAAGTAGTTCTATCTACCTATATATATATATATATATATATATATATATATATATATATATATATATATATATATACACACACACACACACACACACACACACACACACACACACACACACACACACACACACACACACACACACACACACACACACACACACACACACACACACACACACACACACACACACACACACACACACACACACACACACACACACACACACTATATATATATATAAGGCAAGGAAGAAAGTGGAGATAATTAATTGACAAATATCAGCTCGATCTATTTATTAATTAATTACAACCATATGAATAAATAAATAAACAAATAAATAGGAATAAATGAGTGAATATAACTCTACTCTTACAGCTGTTTCCACTTTGTGGGTGGGGCAGCATGCCGAAGTTGGCACATCATACGAAGATTATACAAAAATTGTACAAAAACTGAACAGAAATTGGTCAAAAATTGAATCCAAAAGCTTCATCAGAAAGTCCATAATGGCAAGAATTAAACAAGTAAAATAAAATAATAAAAATACTAAATAATAGTATAAAATAAATTCCAAGATAATATCCAGAGGTTGTGAGATCACATCTCATTTCAATCTAGTGGGGATGTAGTCTATTAGATTGAAATGAGATGTGATCTCACAACCTCTGGATATTATCTTGGAATTTACTTTTTACTATTCTTTAGTATTTTTATTTTATTTTACTTTTTTATTTGTTTAATTCTTGCTATTATGGACTCTCTGATGAAGCTTTTGGATTCAATTTTTATTATTTTATTTTACATGTTTTCTTGTTTAATTCTTGCTGGATACGAACCTCTAACTCCATGACAAGTTATTTTTTGTGTCGTATCCCTTATTGACTCGGCCATCCATTCATTAAGTCAATCAAACAGATATCACCTCATATTCTTTCCTTACCAAACTTCTTCCTATACTTTTTCTTTCCTTCAGTCTTTTCTTTCATTATTGATATCTTTTTGTAAGTCTTTTTTTTAAGGTACAAAACGGCAGATTTTCGCAAAAAGCCGTCAAGTGTACTCAATGACCCGGCGTGGAGTTTTGTCTGTTTTTTGTTGATATTCCGGATTGGTAGCAAGATTCATTGTGCTCAGGCTGAACATAAAGTCACTTTGTTCTTTGTTATGGAAACCTGATGAAGAAAATTTTTACACCTGAACAGAAACAACACCAGCAACAACAACAACAACACCAACAACAATGAATCTGTTGAGAGTTTTTCATAAAACAACGCCCAAAACAATTTTCCATTTTCTCATTCAACACCGAAGACTGCTTCTCTTCGTTCTTTTCCTTCGTCGCCTTTCTTTCTTTTTCCATCTCTTTCGTAACCTTTCTTGCTCTTCTCTTCCTTATTTTATATCGTTTTTCACCCTTGTGTTTTTTTTGTTTCTTCTTCTTCCTTTCCCTATGATTTTGTCGTTCTTCATTCATATCTTACCTTTTTTCCCTTTCTTTCTCAATCTTGCCCCAGCAACAATATATATATTGTGTGTGTGTGTGTGTGTGTGTGTGTGTGTGTACGCATATGCATGTATTTATGCACACATATACATACGTTTATATATATATAGATATGTATGTATATATGTATCTACATATATGTATGGACATGTACAATTGCACCACCCCCCGCATTCCCCTCCCCCACAAACCAACTCCCAGACCCTAACCCTAACCTATATCCCACCAACACATGCGCTTTCGCCAGTCCTCTTTCTACTCGCTTCAATAAACACTAATACGTGCACCCCCTCCATTCCTCCGTTCTTGAATCTCTCCCCCACCACCACTCTCTACAATGGCAATCCTTCGACTCCCCCTGCGTCACTTCTGTTTCCAGAATTTCAAAATAATCTTTAATATATTTTAATTCTAATCTCCTTTTTTTTCGGAAACAGTTTGCAAATTCAAGTGATACCAATTGAAAACTGTGCATACTTTGAACTAGCAGGCGCATGGAGTCTTTGGGAGAGAATGCGCGCCGTTTGGGGGCCTCCCACTCGACGGCATTATTGTGCTCTCACTGACATGAAGTCCCGCTTTCTAGATCAACTGGTCACAAGTCCTTACTCAATATTCTTCTCGTCATTGCTCATCGTCTCTTTTTAATCTTTCAAAATCTTATACCAAAATCATTTAAAGCCCCGAGATGTTAAAGCTTGCAGTTAATGTTGTCTCGTTCTAATAATTTTATTGGTAGTGAAGTTTTTTCTTTTATTCTGCCGCTTGAGTTGATGCTTTAAAAATATTCTTTTTCCTCTCAAGATTTTTAGGCGCGTAGAATCTTCGGCATATTTTTGGTAATTTCTCCATGAGATGTCTTTGGTGTGTTGTGAACTTAATCGTCATCTTGCATCATATGACAGTGTTTAAATGTCTGATTCTGTGATGCTGATTGTTTTCCCCTAGTTTCGTTACCGACTTGTTTGCCTTGTCTTATTAGCAAATCCACTGCAGATATTACCCAATTTAGCCAACCTCGTGGCACCCAACATCCAACAAATTTCGTTAATGGTATCCATCCGGGTGTCCATATCCACCTACACAAAGTGAAAACTGTGGCTTTCTTCGTTTTACAATCAGAAAGAAACATTTATTCTGCTCATCTTTCACCTATGAATCCCTGAGAATGTCGTGTAGATGCAATCACTCACTGTATATAGCTTCAGGATGGTGGCCCAGGATGAAGGGAGATTGTCATTAGCTTTGATTATTGTCTGTTGAACATTTAGCAAATCGAAAGGCCTCTCAAGTTTCTATAAGTGAAAGCAGAATCGAATGCTTTCTTAAAAGCTAATCAAATTCTTCATTTCGTTGTTCGACATTTGTTTTATTGATTAGGAATTGCTTAACCCATTTTTAAACACGTTCTGTCGTGATTCTGATAATCTTGAGCCGATAATTTCAGACAGGCAGTATATATTTTAGACATTAGATTCTTGTCTGAGATTAACCGGCAGCTCTTTGCCTATTAACTGACTTTGTTATTTACTATGGAACTTATCCCTTCCAATGCCAGACAGCTTAGTATATTTATATCCCCACCGAGGAAATGTTTAGGCTAATAAGATACCATCGACAGAAAGTCCGAGTTTGTATCTCTTCCTGATATTTTTTTGCTGAAATTTTTCTATTACAGTCTCAGGTGATGGAGGGTGCTCTTGGTGTTAAGCAGGGACAGCAATTCTTTTGGATATGTGTACATATCTATGCCTCCAATAAAATGGCTGTTTGTATGCATGTGTGCGTATATGTATGAGTGTGTATGTGACGTATGAGTGTACGCATGTATGTATGTACGTATGTATTTATGTATGCTTGTATGTATGTGTGTGAGATGTACGTATGTATGTATGTATGCATGCATGTATGTATGTGTCAAGTCCTCATTAAAGACCTGTGATATGCAGGACACTGACTGGGAGAACAATGCCTGTCATCGTCACAGATAGAGGAAGCAGGTTAAGGAGGGGATCAACACTTTTGAGAGAGCACGTATCCAGCGTGAAGAACTTAAGCGAGCTGCTCGAAAGCGCACGGCTCGTATAGTGAATGGGGAAGCTTCGTCTGCAATGTTGGCAGTCGTGTCTGCTTGTCAAGAGCAGGGCTCCTTAGCCACCAACGGAGCCGCAAATGCAAAATGTAAGTTAGTACTAGAGCGCACACGAGTGGACGGCCATCATCATGTATGTATGTATACATATATGTATGCATGTATACATATAGGTATACATATAGGTATACATATATGGTATTGAAAATATTGTTGGACGTTGGGAAGAAGTTGTAAACAACAAGGGTGAATACATTATTGATTAATTAGTTATTTTTTATTAAATAAAAAAAAAAACGGCGGGAACTTAGTTGCCAACCTAATATATATATATATATATATATATATATATATATATATATATATGCACATGGCTTTAGTGGTTAGGGTGTTGCACTCAAGATTGCGAGATCGTGGGTTCGACTCCCAGACTGGGCGTAGAATTGTGTTCTTTAGCAAAGCACTTCATTTCATGTTGCTCTGCGATCATTTCATCATCTGACATGTGGCACATGGTGCACCTGTACAGGTAATGTTGATCTGATGGAGGGGGGAGTGGGCTTGTGTCTACACAAACATTCGATCACTATAAGCAAATTATCTGTGTGGTTGTTCAGCAAGAAATTGTCGAAACCTTATACATCATGTAAGTCCATGATATATATGTGTGTGTGTATGTGTGTGTGTACGTGTGTATATGTATGTGTGTGTATGTGTATGTATGTGTGTATGTATGTATGTATGTGTGTATGTATGTGTGTATGTATGTATATGTGTGTGTATGTATGTATGTATATGTGTGTGTATGTATGTATGTATGTGTATGTGTGTTTATGAGCATGTGTGTATGTATGTATGTATGTGTGTGTGTGTATGTATGTATATATGCATGTCTATGTGTCTATGCTCTTTGATATTTGTTTTAGATTGAGTCGAGTTCCAGGAATTTTTGTGTGTGTGTGCGTGCGTGTGTGCATGCGTGTGAATTTGTGTGTACGCGCGTATCTATATATCTATGTATCTATCTAATGTGTGTGTGTGTATACATATATATATATGCATACATACATATATATGTGTATTTATACTTAAAGAGTATGTGTGTACATACATTTTTAATACATGTGTATGTGTGTGCTTACTTTGTATGTATGTATGTATGTACGTATGAGTATGAGAACGCATACAAATGTATGTAAGTGCATAAACATGGATGTATATATATATATATATATATATATATATATATATATATATATATGTATATAAAAATCTACATACGTTTGAATATTCAAATCTCAGCTTTGATCGTGTATGGATGTGTGCATACAGACGCACACATACATATACACATCCTTATACATACATATGCGTATATGTGTATATAGATATAGATAGATACACACACATGGTGAGTGTATGTTGTTGTTGTCGTTGTTGTTGAACATACATATATGCATAAGTATGAAAGTACGAAGACCTCATTGGGTTTTTTTTTTAAATAATTAGTATTCCGTGTGAATGCGTAATGATGAGAAAATTTTAAAGATTTGCCGACATGTCTTTGTTAGAGATAGAAATTCGAAGACCTCTCTTCTTTTTCCTCAACATACATATACATACTCATATATATATACATACACATATACATATGTGTCTATGCTGTGTTCTTTGATATAATCAAGTTTTCATTATACTGCTCGTCAGAAATTTAGTGGCGATATAAATATAACAGTATTTAATTTGAATAGACCAACCTCTTGTTATGTCTAATGCGTCTTAATATAATCTTTTACATATATTAGCAGTGTGTGTGTGTGTGTGTGTGTGTGTGTGTGTGTGTGTGTGTGTGTGTGTGTGTGTGTGGATTTCGGATTTCTTTTAAGTTGTTTAACAAGTTGCTTTATTTTTAGTTTTTTTTTTACAGGTGTTTGTATGGAATTGAATGGCAATTATTGTTCTCTAAATCTTCTTCCTTCTCCTCTTCCTCCTCCTCCTTCTCGTCCACCTCACCCTCGTCTGCATCGTCATCGCCATCGCCATGATGATGATGATCACCATCACCATCACCATCACCACCACCACTATCATCATCATCATCATCATCACCACCACCACCCGGTGGAGCGACGGTTGAAACACTTTGAGTTGTTTTAATTTAACTGAATCTCTTTACGGATTCTGGTTTCAAATCGTGCAAGATCCGGCTTTGCCTTTTGTTCCTTAGACATCGATAGAATATTTACATTAATCAAATATCACAAATCGATTTAATAGGTTATTGATTACCTCACTAAAGTGAGTAAATAAATAATAAAATGTGTGGTCTTGTATCAATAATAGAAATCGTTCGGTCTTCGATTCCGAACAGATATGTACAGTCTCACCGCTGTAGTTTTACTGAAAGTTTTCCCGAGAAACGATGGAAAAGAATCGGTGGGTTCCAATACCTGCCCCGATTGTCTATTGCGATATTTAGCGGAAGATATAAAGCATTAGGAAAAGCCCATTTAAGTAGTGGAAATATTAATCAACTGTGCGTGGAATAATGCGTTAGGATCGAACGATCTATTCTTTGAATTGGATTGTAACATGCCGGAATCGTTCGCTACTGTCTTGGCAAATGTCTACAGCAACTAAAGTAGACTAGAAATATTCCCAATTGCATGAAATGGGGAATGTTCATGCAGTTGAGGAGAGGCGCGAATGAGGGGCGAGATGGCTATAGTAGACAATTTCTATGTCCATGGCTGTTGAATAAAAAATTAGCGACTTCGGAGGAGACATTCATCAAGAGTTACTCATGCTGTCAGTGGTGCAGGTCCATCTGCTGCCGAAACGCACTCCAGGTGGATGCCAGGATTCTGTAGCAAATGATGCATAGGACCATGCTGAGGTTGTGGCATCTGCAGAAACACCCGCACCACAACGGTGAGCAAGTGTTGTGGTCATCTGACTGAGTCTTGGGTATTCACGGTCTGAAGTTGGATATTTGGTATCTGGAAACTTACCAGTTGGACATTGGGGTCAAAGGAATCTCACTCTCGTAATCTAGAGAAAGTTAATGGAAGATATAAGAAATGATAATCTGGGGAAAATGCTTCGAGATTCGCTCCTGAACCCTACCTTTAATTCTACCTTTTTATGCATAAGCCATTATCTTAGCCCTCACCTCTACAGTTATCTAAGTCTGACTTTCTCTCTGGATTCAGACACACAAAAAAAAAACAAGCATACTGCCACGTGTAGCTAGTAACGAACTTTATAACGAAAAATAAGGTTCGCTTATTGAAATGTCTTCATCTTTTGCAACAAAATATCTTCCTGAACTCCCTCAAAACCCACACAAAGAACTGTTTGTTGACTGTCTGGCCAGAGGGAACCCAGTAGATGTAGATGATGCATTTGATATTGAAAAGCGTGTGGGGATCAATCGTGAGTTTCCTGGTGAACTTGCTTTGCCTGGCTTCCTTGGGTCTGGGGGAGCCAAGCTGTTTCCATTGGATGTTCTATCTTTTACCCTCTGGAACAAGACGGTAAATCCAGTTTCCGTCACAGGTCACCAGCACTCTTGGCTTAGAGTAATGAGCTTAAAACCATCTCCCTGCTGTCACTAACGCGTTTTTCCTTCTGTTCGTCACTGAGTACCCTGGGAACAGACATTGCACAAAGTTTGCGTGTGTTCAGCTCACCACGAATAATTTTGTGCATAGTTGCCACACCAACGCCAATCGGTATGTTTATTATTTGTATAGATCCGACGGTCTTCGTCCAGAAATTTGCGAATTTTCTCAACCAGCTCTGTTTTTTTTCTCGTGCCCCCCTCTCTCTCTCTCTCTTTCTCTCTCTCTCTCTCTTTCTCTCTTTCTCTTTCTCTCTTTCTCTCTCTCTCTCTCTCTCTCTCTTTCTCTCTCTCTCTTTCTCTCTCGCTCTCTCTCTCTCTCCCGCACCTCTCATCTCTCACCTCCTCTCTATCGTTCTTCAGCTTCCTCTACCAGAGAAAAAAAAGATGCTCGACTCACACAAGTCAATCCATGACCAGTCTGGAGCATTTCATAAGTTTCTGCAGCGTTTTTGCTCAGTTCAATGAAAAACTTTGTGTCCCGAGCGTAAGCTTTGTTTTAAATGCAATGATTTTCCCCTAAAGAAATGCTTTCATTATAAACCTTCAGTCCCTCACTCTACTTCTGTAAAGTTAATAATTTAATTCAATTTAATGTAATATTTAATAAACCTAACGTGTCGAGCTGGCAGAATCGTTAAACATGTCGGGCAAAATGCTTAGCAGCATTTCGTCCGTTTTTATGTTCTGAGTTCAAACAGCGCCAGTTACGAGTTTGTCTTTCCTCCTTTCGGGATCGATAAAGTAAAGTACTAGTCGACTTGCCCCTCCCCGAAATTGCTGGCCTTGAGCCAAAATTAGAAACTGATATTTAATGGACCTTAGACTCCCAACTATGTTGTACTGATGAAATCCAATTAGATTGAAATATCAGTTATATACGCCTTGTGAGTGGATTTCGTAGACGGAAACTGAAAGAAGCTCGTCGTATATATGTATGTATGTATAAGTATATGTTTGTGTGTCTATGTGTGTCCCCACAACATCGCTTGACAACCGATGCTGGTGTGTTTACGTCCCCATAACTTAGCGGTTCGGCAAAAGAGACCGATAGAATTAGTACTAGGCTTATAAAGAATAAGTCTTGGTGTCGATTTGTTCGACTAAAAGTGGTGCTCCAGCATGGCCGCAGTCAAATGAGTGAAACAAGAATAAAATAATTTTGTGTGTAATTGCGAGTATCCATATATGAATGAATGAATGAATGAATGAGTATATATATGCATGCGTAATTGTATGCACATGTGCGTGCACAAGCACATGCACACTCGTGCATTCGCACAAATGCATCCTTACAGTTCTAGTGCACCTTCCGCAACTGAAATCAGATGAATTAACCGAAACACACACACACACACACACACACACACACACACACGCAGAGGGCCTGCGAGAAAAATATTGCCCTTTCAGAACGAGACAGCTGTCCCCACCGAATCCTGCTCCCT
>NC_142951.1:1499973-1532473 GCF_046866305.1 Octopus bimaculoides
ATCCTTGTTTGCCGCTGTTAGAATTAACAATACAATACCTACCGAAAATGTGATGCACCCACAAACATTTAAGAAACAGCAAGAAAGAGTAAACAATTGGACAATGAAATCACTGCATGGACAATACCTCGGAGAAACCGAAGGAGAATACAAGATCAACACTTGGAAATGGCTAAGAAAAAGGGATCTGAAAGGAAACTGAATGAAGCCCGTCGTATATATATTTTGGTGGCCTGCATTTCACTGTAGCCTACACTGGTGACTGTGAACTCCTTCTCCAGTTGAAATTCTATTATAGCCCAAGAAACGGTTAGCATTACTTTTTCTGCAGATAGTTGAGTCTTCGATTTCTCCTTTGCTGCCAATTTTAGGTGATTCCACTCCATTCACTGCCTTTTGTATTCTGGCTCAAAGTGGTTGACCCACCACTCATCTCCTCTGACTATTCTCATCATAAAAGTTTGGCCTTCATCGTTGTAGCGGCCGAGTAAGCTTTCGTAGATCTCCACACGATTGTGCTTATGTGCTACAGTAAGCTCTCTTGTTACTCAGCTCACACAGTCTTTACAGAAACGAAGCTTGTCATGATTTCTTATGCTGAGCCACGACTAATTTGCAGAGAACATGCCACCTCATCAATGGTCACTCGTTGGTTCACCAGAACCATCTCTCAAGCTTGTTGAATCTTTGTCATTTGAAAGAGGTTGGTGGGTGTTCTGATCCCTCTTCGAGCTTGACGCTTGTCCGGTCATTTTTAAACTCCTCGATCCACTCATGCACACTTCTACGCGGTAGAGCGCTGACCTCGGATTGTACTGAAAGGCTGCGATGAATTTCAGCTCCTGACACATCTTCAGACCAGAGAAATCGAATCATTCGTCTCTGGTTATCATTAGTCCACAATGCCAACGGAGTGGCAAGAAAAGAAACCCATTCTATCCCAGTCAAAACACGATTATGTAACCACAAAAATACCGTCTGTTAGCTCGCTGAAGGCAGTGCGACCAACCTTAAAGACAGTCTCGATGGAAGGGCAGATAACTTTTGACTTGCCTCGGTATATATATTCTAGAATTATATAATTACAGCTACATAAATGTTTATGCAATTAGTATGTGCGTATATATGAGGGTATGTCTGTACCGCATATATGTATGTGTGTGTGTATAACATGTCGCCTGAGGAAACACAACTAGATCTCAATGCAGGGAAATGGTTGCATAATCAAGTACCTTCACGCCTGAAGAACTACGTTGCGTAGAAACAATTGTAGTGATTGATTATAAATGTCCAACCGTACTCCTTCTTGTTGACTCCAATTTTTTTCAATTATCTCTTCACACATGGCAGAAACCTAAATGCAAACCTGGAAGTACGTATAACACTACTACTGTAGAGCACAGGGGGAAATCTGAAGGGGACAAGATTTATAATGTACTCTAATACGATCTTCACACAGAATATACTATAACATATATATATATATATATATATACACACGCACACACATATACATACATACATACATACATGTGTGTGTGTGCATATATCAAAAGGAGGTGTCATAATACTATTCCAAATATTCAAAAACAGCTATACCAACAATCCAACATACCTCCATCATCAGCTGCGCCACGGATATCATTATGGTTTCGACACCTGGACAGTACCATTCAATCCGGCGGTGTCAATAGCGTTAAAATAAGTGTTGTTTGGGAACAAACATACCAAAGAAACCACAGCTTTCAAACACTTTCACCCAGTGTACAACCGTATCGGTAAATAAATTCAATAAGTAAATTACAACCAACTCTTTTACAATGTTTCGCTAAAAGGGGGAAATTATAAATGTCACTAAATGTGACTAGGCTTTTAGGAAACACCTACACTGCTAGAAATAAGAGCTAAAGCGCTCTAATGCTGTAGTTAACACACCTGAATGAAACCATACGCTAACAGGGTCCTTCATGTGCCTGCATAATATACACATGTATATTATGTACGTGTGTGTGTGTGTGTGTGTGTATGTGTGTGTGTAAGCATGTGTCTGTGCTAATATAGATGTGCGCGCGGTTTTGCGTAATATACGCGCGTGCGCATGTATTAATTTACACACTCACACGCATGTATACACACGCATGTTTATTATTTACATTGTCGCTCACCTATTTCCCGTGCACTAAAATGACCGGCCTTCAAATCCCAACATCTATTCACTCTTAAAATTGTATCACAACGAACTCAACGAGTCTCTGCTATGAATTTCGAACAATAAAACCAACAACTAGCTTTATACACCCACCACTCTCTCTCTCGTTTTATCCATCCATCTATTTATCTATCTATCTAGTTTCATATCTATTTATCCATCCATCCATCCATCCATCTATCTATCCATCTATCCGTCTGTCTGTCTTACATCTGTCTTTCTGTTTGTCTGTGTGTCTGTCTTCCCCTCTGTCTGTTTGTCTCTCTCTATCTATCTATCTATCTATCTGTATGTATGTCTATCTAACTATATGTCTTTGTCTATACGTCTGTATGCATGTGTATCTATCTGCCTGTTTGCCTGTGTCTATCCGCCTGTCTGCCTGTCTGTCTGTCTGTCTATTTGCCTCTGTCTGTCTGTCTGTCTATATATCTCTGTAATCTATCTATTTCATCTTTCCTCCGCATGCGCTCATTTAAAACAACGTACGAGTAGCCCAGCACACACCTTGTCTTCGTTGCCATGTTTTTTCTCTCTGCAATACAAACCTCTCTTTCATTGTATGGTAATGCAGAGGAAGCAAAGCCACAGAACAAAACCCATATTCAGCCTTATACATTACCATAACACCAAGTTTCTTGCTATGATGTTCACTCCCCTTTAATTCATCCATAATTCAAAACGACCTCAAGTTCGAATTAATAATTTCTAGACTTGCCCAACAGAATCGAAATGGTCTTTTGAATGAATATAAGAGAATTAATCACATCGTGAAATCAAACCCATTACAAACGTTGCATTGTTTTTCAAGTAGGATCCTTTCCTAAACTCTTGTCTGCTCGTCTTCTAAGTAAACGTTAGTCAAGCATAAGTTGATGTTTTATTCAAATTTCGAATGTCGTCGACGGATCGTCAGTTATTGTGTTTCGATTTCATTTATTCCCCTCCGTTGTGTCCCCTAAACATTCTGAGCTTCGTCGGAAGATATGCATTCCATGTGGATTCTTTCGGCTTCCATCTACTGTCATGCCGTCACAGTACTGGTCGCCTTCCAAGCTATTTCGCCCTTAACAAGATCATAACGCATGGCCCAGACGCCGAAGGCTTTCCTGTCAGCTCGAGCCAGCGGAGCTAGACTGAGAGGACGGTAGAAGGCCGTACGTTAATGACAATTTTCCCGTTCCGTGACAGTAGGCCCTTCATCTGGTATGTCACTTCTTGGTGTTGTCAGCCCAGGCTCCGCTGCTCGTCGGGCGGAAAAAAGAAAACTTGTCAAGGTATCGGTCGCTCTCAGACAGGTTTATCGTCGAGCTTGTGAGAGTTGAGATCTCTGGCGTCCTTGGTCTCCGGACCATATCGGGGTCCGAGAGCTCACCGCCATCGGGGCGGAGATTGCCGTCCGCAAGTGTTAGTCTCGTGAGCCAGAATGGCTGTTCCAACGCATCTCCCTTGCTATCTTCCGGGGGAACTCCTTTTCCAATTTGTCTGCTGGTGCCACGAGAAATGCTTCTATATTGTGAGAGGCCTAGTACTCATTCTATCGGTTGCTTTTGCCGGGCCTCTAAGTTACGAGGACGTAAACACGCCAACAACGGTTGTCAAGCAGTAGTGGGGGACAAACACATTTACACACACACACGTACGTGCATACATGCATACATACATACATGCATATATATATATATGTGTATATATATATATAATTTAAATAATTTGGGAAATTGAATTTCCAAATCAATCAGGTACAACCCTTCAGTATTATCTCCATATCGTACCTTGGGGGTCATATTTATCATATATTTATATATTTATCTAGAAATATACAAAGTATCTTATAAAAGTCAATAATAATTCAGTTTTTGGGGGATTAATAGATATGCGGGTATTATATTTCAGATAATACAAAAAGAATATTACCGAATGAGTAATATCTGAAAGTAAACTCATGATATCCATCTGCACATCATGATATTGTAGGAAAGTGGTTATACACCATTAGGTGTACTCCGCTTCCGTACATTAAATTTCTTGAAGAAACAACGGAACGGAGATTCTGAACAACACAACAATATTTATTTACAGTGGAATTCGGCTCACGCTTGGAGGGAATTCGGTAGCTCGTCGCCTTTGGTTCACTGAGACGCCGTCAATGAAGTTCGTGGTTATTTGTGTAGCTCTGGTGCTGGAATGTTGGAGAGAGCTCGGTGGGACGTCTAGGCTCAACGGAGATCAGCGAACGAAGAGAGTGAGAAAAGGCGCCAAAGCTGGATGTCGAACTCTACGCATGCGCATGAGACTCTTCCTGTATTCCTTCCGGAACTAGTACCTGCGCATGCGTGGATAAAACTCCTGACATTGAACATATAACAGTTGTCTGCTCTAGGTGTCACTACAAAATAATACTTAAAGGACAAAACCATTAAATTATTTGGTGATATGCAAATGGTACCATGAGTTTACCTTCAAATATACTCATAAGGTTATATTCTTTTTGCATTATCTGAAATAGAATATCCGCATATCTATTAATCCCCCGCAAAACTGAATTTTATATATATACATACATGCATATATATATATATATATATATATATAAATTTACTGAGGTGATCCCTTTTCGCAACCATAAGTCTTCTTCTACTTTTCTGAAAGTGTATAGAAGTAAAATTAAATGTGATAAATAATATTTAGTTTTACGGAGTTTTGAAACCGGAGAGTTAAAATTTCTATTAACAACAGCCACCAGCGTGTTTAGCAATGAAGTAATTCGTTTTTTTTTTGTTTTTTTTTTAGGGGGTGGCAAAATTTGGACTGGTCCTGTGATGGGTTATTTTATCTTTAGATTAGCCTTGCGGCGTTGTATGAACTTTTTGGGCTTTCTTTTGTGTGTGTTTCCTGTTCATAAAAAGCAAAAAAAAAAAAAACAGAAAAAAAGTTTAGTAGAGGCTGAATGTGACGATGTCCTGGGGCAGACCCTGGGTCTCGGGTATATTCAACTTGACAGCCTTTTCTTTCGTACGTTTGGGTTGAGGGCGCTGGATAATTTCCAAAAGTCCTTGATCTGACAATGTTACAGAAGTGCCTTGCACGTTCGGGAAAAGCCTGCAAGACATGGTCAATGCGACTCACCGACCTGTCCAAGATGTGGGCGAGATAGGGAAACCGTCCCGCACGCTATTGTTCAATGTCCGGAGGCGTCCGAGATGTGGGCTTATGCGGAACATCTGTTGTCTGGTGCAAGAGGAGTACAGCTGTCGACTGAGTCAATTATGAAAATTGACCCACCTGAAGTTTTGTCAAATGAAGGTAAGAATTGTTTTCTCACCGTAGTAGCAATAGCGAAAGAGGTCGTATGGAAGACAAGGATGAAAGGAGTAAAGGCAGGCAGCTTCATCTCTGGCCTCGTGAGGCTGGAGAAAAGGTGTAGATCGAAACTAGAGTCGTGGATTCCGTTTACATAATTTTAAACTATTGAGAATAATAGCGAATCTAATAGCGAGGCCACCACCTCCGAACTGGCGCTCTCCTTTTGATGAGAACATAACAAAGATATTTCAACGACAAGGTTAAATATTACCGTTACGAGTCAACATTTAATCAATTGATTAGACACACCTAAATTCTTTCTTAAAAGACGTGGAATATCTCATGAATTCTAGAATGAACAATGATTGTTTTTATTAAGAGATCCGTTTTAAGAAAGAAGGGGAAAAAACCGGTATCATGACAACCGGAAATGAATCACTTAAGACCCACTCGTTTTCTTTTCCGTAAAATACTGCAAACGTAACCAACAACAACAACAATAATAATGATGATAATAATCCTAAACTACACCTGTAGTCTTCTCTAAATTCTTATGGAAATATTTTAGTTCTTTCTTATTTCTAATACAGAATTTAGCATTGTCCGGTATTTTTCTTATAGAGATGTGCGTGCGTGTGTGTGTTGAATGGGGATAATAAAACTCTGTGTTTATGAGCGGAAAGACAACAATAAGGAGGAAAAACGTTTCTAAGTCATGAAGTGGGGTTATTGTTTGGTGGTTGGGTCTGAAGGTGGCAAAGGTGTGGCTAGATTTAGATTTAGGGCGAAGTAACTCAAATACGAACTCAATTCTAATGTATATATTCTGAATTGAGCCAGTCGATAGAATATTAGACCACTGATTTATAAGATGCGAGTTCAAATCTTCACTAGGCGTTTTGTTTCTGGTACAGATAAGATAACTGGTTCTCCGTCCAGTTTTACTAATGGTTGATGGTTGTTTGGTCAAGAAATGAAAGAAAAACTGTGAACCTCGGAGTTATTTGAACTTTGAATAGTTTCCATTCCATCTGTCGCTCACCAATGGTTGTAAAAGTTGATTTATAGCGTAAAATATAGATTTATAATTTTAAACAAAAACTGGCACAAATATGCACAAATTCAGAGCTTGGAGGACATTTATTCGATTCTGGTATCGAAAGTCAGAATCGAACTTACTGGAGTCAGAGAAAACATTTAGTTCGGGGCAGGGCCGTCTTAGAAGTATTATAAGCCCCACCCACGGGGGTGAATCAGTACACTGAGCCTTATGATATTGATTTATTGACAGCAAGCCACAGCTAGAATTGGGCCCCTTCACCCTAGAGACCCCAGACAAATCAGTGAAGTGAACCCTACAACATTCGTTTTTTGACGGTAAACCACAGAATACTTAGGTTAGAATTATGTCCCAGGTCCTGTGAGCTCCCTGGCCAATTGCCCAGTGTGCCTATATTTTCAGACAACAAAATTTCGGTGCTCTACATTTACTGTTTTCTGTCGCTGCACTTTCTTTGATGATTGTAAACATTGCTGTGATTACGTTTGGGAAAACCTTGCACTTCAATTTTCAAGACCAACAGAAATTTCCATACGAAAATCTTCTACAAATTTCCTGTGAATCTTCGCCGTTTTTTCTCCCAAGCACTTCATATAAATATATTCAGGTGATCACACTTTCTAAATAGTTTCTGAAATTGAGGATAATTTTCTTTACCGGCACGGCTGTATGGCTCAGAAGCTTGCCTCATAACCACGTGGTTACGGATTCAGCCCCACTGCGCGACACCCTGCCTCGATTGGTTCAAATGCCTTCTACTATAGCCCCCTACCCGACCAAATAACTTTAGGGGTTAATTTTGATAGACGGAAAATGTGTGGAAGCCCGTTTTATATATGTATACCAAAACAAGAACGATTCAGGGAAGATTAACAAGGAAGATGCGCAGGTTCGTGAAGCGTGAGTGTAACTGTGTGGTGAAGAAGCTTGCTTCGCAACTATGTGGTCTTCGGTTCAGTTCCACTGTGTGGGGACAAGTGTCTTCTCCCATAGCACCGAGCCGACCAAAACATTGTGAGTGGATTTGGTAAATGGAAACTTAACAGAGCCCATCATCTATGTAAACACACACACACTGATACATACATAGACATACACACACACACTGATAATACATACATACACACACACACACGTACATACATACACACCCATACGCATGTATATATATATATATATATATATATATATATATATATATATATATAATACAAGCACTATGCTTTCTATTGAGGACTAGGAAATACTTCACGCCTGATCACTTGCTTACGCATTACAGGGTTTCAAGTACGACTCACATCAGAGTACAGCTCACGTATCTATAATAAAGCTGCTGTTACATTTCCTAGATCACACCCAAAATAAAGTCGACCAGCAAAGTTGTAAAGACTCACCCACCAATATCCTGAAGACATTCATTTGCACGTATATGGGTTCCTCTCTCTTTTTCTCTCTATCTCTCTCTCTTTCTCTCTATCTCTCTCTCTTTCTCTCTATCTCTCTCTTTCTCTCTCTCTCTCTCTTTCTCTCTCTCTTTATTGTTTTTTCGACTAAAACTACCCAAACCGTCATGTTTCCCTGGGACCACTCCAATGCAATGTGATCAAATTTTCCCCAGAATTACAATTTTGTGCTTGTAGGAACACGTAAATAGGGAGCCCCTGTTGTCCTATTGACACAAGATCACACAAGTTCAAGGTGACCTCCCAACTCGTGCAATTCTCTCTCTCTCTCTTTATCTTTCTCTCTCTTTCTCTCTCTCTCTGTATATATATATATATATATATATATATATATATATATATATATATATATATATATGGTATGGAGCCCGTGTTCTTTGTGTCCGATAAAATTAAGCACACGCAGCACGTGCTCACCAACACACGTAGGATGGGCCAAATGTCACGAAGTCTGACTTCATATTGTGATCTGTGAGTATAATCTGGTGGCTTCTACAGTTGCACTGACCGAATTTTTATGCTTTGTAACTTTTGGACCATTCTGTACATATGTGTATGTGTGTGTGTGTGTATATATATATATGTATATATATATATATATATATATATATATATATATATATATATATATATATATATATATAAATGTGTGTGTGTGTGTGTATATATATATAATACATACATATGTGTATATAGACATGCATATATATATATTTATACATGTGTGTATACACACACACACACACACACATATATGTATACCATGTTTGTATATACCATGTTTGTGTATACGTATGACTTTGCGTGTGTGTGAATATATATATATATATATATATATTCACATAACACACACACTCACAGACACACACATATATACATATATACTGGTTGACTTTCCGCGCCAAATACAATCAAGTGGAAAATCGTATGTTAATTCCAGATCAGAAATATTCAACAAATGCAAACATATGAGCAAGTTTCTTTTGGAAAATTCGAGACCATCACCTTCTCAGCTATATCACAGACTTTAGACCCCTTCCGTTGATTGTCTCTGTCCTTCCACCATCACTTGACAACTCATGGTGTGTTTTTGTCCCCGAAACAGCGGTTTGGCAAAAAAAGACCGATAGAATAAGTACTAGGCTAACAGAGAATATATTTATATGTGTGTGTGTGTGTGTATAATGCTCGAAATGAGTAGCTAGATAGATAGACAGCCGACAACTGATGAAGGCTCGTTCTTAGTGTTACTTGTCTTGTCTTTCCAGCATGGCCGCAGTCAAATGACTGAAACAAATAAAGGAATATATAATACGACGGGCTTCTTTCAGTTTCCGTCTACCAAAATTCACTCCTAAGGGTTTGGTCGGCCTGAGGCTATAGTAGAAGACACCTGCCCAAGGTGTCACACAATGCTACGCGCGCGCGCGCACACAAACACTATAATCTCGTATTCATTAACCCCTATCAATATATGTTTAAATTTTGTTTGTGTATTTATTTTTATTGATGAAACCGTTAAAAAAAATGCATTTTCCACGTCATGCGCACATGTGTATGTATGTATATATATGTGTGTATATATATGTGCGTACGTACGTGTGTATGTATATTCATCTAGACAACACATGTATATGTATGTATGTGTATGAATGTATATATGTGCGTACGTACGTATGTATATTCATCTAGACAATTTACGATTGAAATATTTGAATGAAAAAGCACGGAGTTGTCGCCCTTACACCATTCGTTTTTTTTTTTGTGCCCCCCCCCCCCCCCCACATTCATAGTAGCTTTGATAACATTTCTCTAATGGATCCTTCGATGATTTCGCCATTGTTGTCATTAGTTACCATATGCCTTTTCCAGCACATTGATGATATTTCAGCAAAAATGTTCTGGATTAAACGCTTGTTTTCTTATCGGTTGTCTTTCACGGTTCGCCGGCATGAACGCCTTTTACACATCACTGGCACAGAGCCGTGTTTTATGCACCACTGGTAAGAGTGCCTTTCAAATGTTTGGCACTGGCCACGACCACGATTTCAATTAGCTTGAAATGTCTTCTCAAGCACAACAAATTGCCATATATATATATATATATATATATATATATACAGGTGTGGCTGTGTGATAAGAAGCTTGCTTCCAAACCACATGGTTCCAGGTTCAGTCCCACTGCATGGCAGCTTGTGCAAGTGTCTTCTAATGTAGCCTAGGGTCGACCAAGGTCTTGTGAGTGGATTTGGTAGACGGAAACTGAAATAATCCAGTTGTGTGCGTGTGTGTATATATATATATATATATATATATATATATATATATATACATACACATATATAGATGTATATATTTGTCTGTGTTTGTCACCCCACCATCGCTTGAGAACAGATGTTGGTGTGCTTATGTCCCCGTAACTTAGTGGTTCAGCAAAAGAGACTGATAGAATAAGTACCAGGCTTACAAAGAATAAGTCTTGGGGTTGATTTGTTCGACTAAAGGCAGTGCTCCAGCATGGCAGCAGTCAAATGACTGAAACAAGGAAAAGAATAAAAGAATTACTTAGTTATTTTGAATTTTATTACAGAAAAATAAATTCGTGTCTTTGATGTTGTTAGTTGAGATTTCCATTTTGCTTCTGAATTTACTTGAATTTTGATTGCTATCTTGTTTTCTTTTCATCTAATTTGGACTCTGGTTCCTTTGTCTGTGATTTATACTGTTGCCAGATAAAATTGATGGAGTCTTTCTCTAATATGATAACGGTTAATAGATTGGCAAGTAGACAGGTGGCACCAATGACAACATGAACCAACCGATACACGGGGCCTTTGTCACAACAGAATAAAGTCTGAAAAAGAAAAGAAAAAAACAGATATTTATTGGTGAAAATAAATTTTGATGGAAGCTGAAAAGAAACAAGACATCGAGGAACATGGACATACGTGAGGCTTTTGTGGATCAGATGGGGTTTGAAAAAGCTACAAATTTTGACTTTCATAGACACAGACATGGCTGAATGGTTAATAAGTTAACTTCCAAACCCTGTGATTTGGGGTTCAGTCCCACTACGTGGCACCTTGGGAAAATATCTTCTATAGTAGAAGAGACTTGCACAAAGTACCTGCTGTGTGGTGGAATTGATCCTGAAATCATGTGGTTGAGAAACAATTTTCTAACCACCTAGCCATAACTGGATATATAAATGAACTTTTCTATATAAACTCACCTCTGACAGAAAGGTAAAACAGAACGATATACTGAAACCAATCAAGATGAGAGGTCGAATTAACAAGGCATGAAGAGGTTGGATGGAACCGTTTTGGAAATATTTCCAAATAAACATGGCACTGCAACACAAAAAGAAAGACAATTGGTTTACAATGAGAAACATGTGAAGCAGTGATCAACATAAACGTGTCAATGATCAATATAAAGAAAAAAACTGATCAAACAGTAACATGGTAGGAGAGACAGATAGCAATGGATCTGAAGAAGAGAAATAAACCATAAGGTGAGAAGTTCATGGAGATTAACAATACTGCAACCACCTATGCAGACACAGGTGGGTGTTATATATGTAGCTATATATATATATATATATATATATATATATATATATATATGTGTATATGTATATATAGTCATGCATATTCATACACAAACAAGACAGACAGATGGATAGACAGATCAGGCAGATTATAGAAAGATTTATATCACTGTCCAAATTTGCTTTTATCAAAAGAGAGGGACGGATGGACAGAGGAATGGTGTGTGTGTGTGTGTGTGTGTGTGTGTGTGTATATATATATACATACATACATATCATCATCATCATTTAATGTCCACCTTCCGTGCTAGCATGGGTGGAACAGTTTCACAAGAGCTGGCTAAGCCGAAGCTTGCACCATACTTCTGTGACTGTTTTGGCAGGATTTTTACAGCTGGATGCCCTTCCTAACACCAGCCACTCAGCAGAGTGGACTTAGTGCTTTTTACATGGCACAAGCACAGGCAAGGTGAGTAGTGCTTTTTACGTGGCACCCACACACATCCATAAAGTAAACTTCTTTGCCACATCAGCCACCAATGCAAGAAGACGTTTGGTTCCATGAACCAAGACTGAAAGCCTGTATTTCTGCTTTTAAGAATATAAGAGAAAGAAAATCGGAAGATAAAGAGGAGGAATACAACTCAATCAATAGAATACCTGTGTAGAATCCGAAGAAACATGTTAAGACAATTGGCCAGGATGAAACCAATGCTGCCAAGATAATGGGTGAAGATCCAAGAGGCACTCAAGAAAGAAACGGAAAATATCAACATCATATTGTTGTACCTGAGAAATAAGAAAAGAGAAATCTGCATCTGACAAAATTTATTTTATTTAGTTTTTTAAAGTTCTTCTTTAAATGTTTATTTTCTTCAATTATGTATTTTTTTCTTTTCTTTTATTTATTTTTTGCGTCAGTCATTGGACTATGGCCAAGCTGCAGCACTGGGTTGAAGGGTGGAGTCGATCAAATCAAGCTCAGAACATCTTTTTTTCCTCTAAATCTGGTATTTAGTTTATTGGCCTCTTTTACCAAACTGCATGGTTGTCAGGCAGTGGCAGGGACAAACACAAAGACACATTAACTCCCAAAGAGTTGGTAGTTACAGTGACCTTTCCAGATATGTTCCAGTCTCATTAGACCTCATCAGTAGAGTAAAAAATGTTGATGCAAGATCTTAGAATAATTTCCAGAGGATAGACTTGGTGCAAAAAAAAACTACTGATGAGTTTAAACCGAGCAACATTAAGAAAATCCGTGTGATTGCTATGAAACGGTTAACTCATTAATAATGAGGTTAATGAGAAAAAGCCAATAAGTAGTGCTATCAACAACAAATGAACTGAATAATCTAAACAAAGTTATCAGTGCTGAAAGGGGATGGAGATGAAAATAAGTAAAGAGAAATAGAATTCTATAAAAAGAAATCCAACCAGATTTCGTAACTCACCGATCGACTTCTTTTTTGCTCATTACAGCAAACACAAAGGATTCTGAGACACCATTCACAGCAATGATTGAGACATAAACGGTATACCAGCGAAGAAGAACCGGACCTGGTAAAAGAATGAGACATCATAATCAGTCATTTCAAGTTTGTTTTCCCTGCTGATATAGACCAGATGTTTCAACAGGATCCAGTGTCTTGAAGGACCAAGCCTTGCTCCAATGATTCACATTTGACATGGTTTCTACAGCCAGACGACCTTCCTAGTGCCAACCAATTTACAGAATGGATTGAGTGCTTTTTCTTCTTTTTTTATATCATGGCACCAGCAAGAGTCCCTGAAACTGAAAGGGACAAGAGAGAGAAGGGGATGGCTTTGTGCAATACGTAAGCTTAAAATATGATACAAGAAACAGGAAGAGGTCATTGGGGTGTTGGACACAGGGTCGTGATTTCAATTCCCATACCATTGTGTTCTTGAGCCAAACACATCATTTCATATTGTTCCAGTCTACTTACCTGTAAATGGGTCATCCTGTGATGGATTGGCATACAAGGGTGAAACGAGGACTCAGGAAAATCACCTGAATGGTGGACTCATGGGCCATGTTTTATATTCAGCAATCAAAAGGATGAATGGTACAACCTGTACTGTGAACCCTGACTGGTTGGGATTCGAAGTTTCAATTTGAAATTAAGGAATTCTAAGAGGGAAAAAAATGTGCCCACGTTAATTTCTTTCTTTTTTGCTTACTTATTAGAAATTAAGAATTTTTAGCCAAAAATGATTGTATCCAGTTGTAATAACACTTAAAAGAATTTAGAAATAGGAAAAAACTTATGTAGCCATGGAAATATGGATTAAAAGAGATGGTGAGAGAAAATGAAAAGAGGAAAATGACCAGAAACCATTTCTTGTTACTGACCTAATGATGAGCTGAGCATTGGACCTCCATACATGTCCAATGCAAGGAAAGAATACGAATAACCAAACACCAAGATAGTCAGCCCTATAAGAGTCACTCCAGTCAAGAGGATTCTTAATACAGTTGCTGCCATTCTTGCAGATTCCTGAAAATGAAAGAGTAGATTCTAAGGTCCACAGAACTACACACAAACATATCTGGATACATTTACAAATGTGCGCATCATCATCATTTCACATATGACAGGGATACTCATTTACAGCTATTGT
Source organism: Octopus bimaculoides (assembly GCF_046866305.1). Lineage (NCBI taxonomy): Eukaryota > Metazoa > Mollusca > Cephalopoda > Octopoda > Octopodidae > Octopus > Octopus bimaculoides. Next base: position 1,514,211 of record NC_142951.1, read on the forward strand.
GTATGCAAAGTCAAGACAAGGAGACACAAACCTTTGTTTGTTGCTTCAGAGTTTTACCACGGAACAGCAGCTGAGAAAAAAACAGGTAACTGCTCTCTTCTATGGGGCAAAAGAGAAACCTCGGTGCCAGTGAACCAAGATTATGAATGATGTCATAGATTCCTGTGAGAAAAAACAAAAATACAAACATGTCAAATATTTTTTTTTTGTTTATTTAGTCAGTAATTCCTAGAACTGACTTCTTCTCAATTAATTAAAAATTTTTTCATCATATTTCATATGGTCTTGGGTTCAGTTCCACTGTGTGGCACCTTGAGCAAGTGTCTTTTAATAGAGCCCCTGATGAACCAAGGCCTTGTGAGGAGGGGATTTGGTAGACAGAAACTGAAAGAAGCCTGTTGTGTGTGTGTGTGTATGTCCCTGTCTTGACATCACACAATGGTTGTAGGTGAACATCACTACAAGCTATGGTGAACCTTTTCTAATCTTCAGTGGAAAACATGTCTAGCTATGGGGAAATACGATACCTAGAAACAGGCACCCCTAGACTAGGTTAGAGAAGTAACAGGCTATGATTTGAAGATAATATTCGAATTATTATAGGTTGACCCTTTGATATTAATCTACTTAAGACTGGCCCTGGTCTTATGATACTGATTCTCTGTTTTAAACTGATCTGAGCGAAAGCATTCTGTTAAAACTTCATGTTCCAAACATTATTTGTCAATAATGACAAAGGAAGTGTATGTCTACAGAAATATAAGTAATAGCAGAGTGAAAGTGATCTAAATAAACAGCTTCCATTTAAACTTCATGTCAGTTTATGTTCCAAACACCATCTTAAGAATAACAAAGTTTATTCTACAAAATTCTTCATTGTTTTAAAAAATAATTGAAACAAAGTCATAAAAGTAAGCTTTGCAAACATATCGTGTTTTCCACTTACCTTGATCAGCAAAAGAGAGCACTTGGAAAAGAGTCATAACATATTTCTCACCTGAAATAGAAAAACATTGCTTCTGTACCTTTTCAAAGCTATAAAAGTGGCTGAGATCAAACAAAATCAATCACTATGGCTAATAACTTTATGCTTGATAAGTAAACTACAGCAGAGTTTCAACAGTGGCACACACTGACAACAAAACTGCAACTAGCTTGAGCTGGTGCCATGTAAAAAGTGCCCAAGGGGGTGCCACATAACAAGTCCCCGTGCTGGTGCCAAGTAAAAGGCGCCCATCCTGGTGCCACATAAGTGTCTATGCTGGATCCACATAAATAACACCCATGTTGGCACCATGTATAAAGCACCCACGCTGGTGCCACATAAAAAGCGCCTGTGTTATTTATGTAAAAATGGATATTCTGTAAAATGGTCGGCATTAGGAAGAGCATCCAGTCATAGAGACCATGCGAAAACAGACAACTGGAGTCTGGTGCAGCTCTCCAGTTCCATGCCAGCATGGAAAACGGACCTTAAATGATGATGATGATGATGATCCATTTAGTAAGCTATAATTTTTTCACGTTAGCATGGGTGGTGGTGGTATTGGTGGTGGTAATGATAACGATGATGATGATGGTGACAATGGTGAATTACCTTCTGTAAGAATCTGTTTCAGGAAAGATTGCTTCATGAAGCTCCATGTCAAACTGGTCAAGTCTTTGTTAATAAAGGGCTACAAGATGGAAATATATATATATATATATATATATATATACAGATACGTATATATATATCAGATATAATGTGTGTGTGTATATACATATATACACACACACACATATAGATAGATAGAAAGATAAATATAAATATAATATACATTCACTATATATGTGTGTGTGTCCAACCCATGCCAGCATGGACAATGGACATTAAATGACGATGATGATATATATATATATATATATATATATATATATATATACACACACATATCGATAATATATATATATAATACAATGATGGCCTCTCCCATCATTAGACGGAGTACATGCAGTGTTGCCAACTTAAAATCAGAATTTTATGCTAAATTGTCGACCCTGAGTACAAGACTTCTGCAATTTTTTGCTGAACAACGAAACAGTGGATTTGTTAATAGATAGCAACTGATTCTCTCCCTTTGATACTCCCAGCTTCTCGTCAACCGTTGTTGCCAGCGATCGTCACTTGACACGTTCTGTGTGCGAAAAGTTGTTCATAAACCGAAGTTCCATTGTATTTGTTTGCATCAAGTTTAACCTGGTGCAGCATCTTTCTACTGAAATTGTATCTATTCATTATATTCTATCGCTTGCTATAAATATTAATTAATTAATTAATCTATTCAGATTTTTTTTTTCAATATATACCATCTCCCACTTCATATATTTACTTGCTTTTAGAATTTTTTTATATCTCTTCTTATAAGTAGAGACCAACCCACCTGAGACCACCACCTCTGATAGTTTCAAATAAATCTAAACTAAACCCTTCCATTGAAATTTCATGTTAATCCGTGTAACAAACACCAGATTAATAATGACCAGGTTATTTTACCAAATTCTTTGCTATTTTCAAAATTCTCTACAACACAGGCAGCAGTGCATTTCAACAGAAATATTTTAACAAAACTGTTAAAGTGGTCGAAGTTAAAACCTTCCACCAAAATTCCAAGTTAATTTATGTTCCAAACACCAGTTTAATAATGACTAAGTTATTTTATTAAATTCTTCATTTTGAAAACTAAATGAAACAAAAGCAGTGGATTTCAGTTGAGATTTGGCACCGAAAAGGTTAAGTGATCTTGAATCACTTAGTCCCATACCTGGTTCTGAAGAAATTTTGGGAAAAAATCTCTGAATGTTTTCAATGGAAAATCTTTGTTTTCTTTCCGTCGTTGAATGTAAAATATAAAGAAGACATAAAATGCTCCCACGTAGACCATCATGGAAACCACCTGGAAAAATAAAGAAATACAAGAGTAATGGTAAGGAATATTTCAAGACAGTGCATCATATGGATAAATTCAAATGGCAGGAGTGTTCCTTATGTAACACCATAAGAATCGGAAAGCATTGGACAGAAACTATACAAAAGTTTCAAATTCTGGTATAAAACCAGCAATTTTAGAGGAAGGAATAGTTTGCTTATATCGACCCCCAGCGCTCAACTGAAACTTATTTCATCAACCCCCAAAAGGGACAGTCAACTGCAGTGGAGTATGAACTCCAGAATGTAAAACCAGAAGAAATGCTGCTAAGCAGTTTTTCTAGCATGCTAACGATTCCTTCAGCTTACCATTTTTATATAAAACTATATAACAGACATGAATGAATGGTAAACAAATGTTATGTTGAAATATTTTAGGATAATGGCATTCAGACATGGCTGTGGAGTTAAAAGGTTTGCTTCCCAATCTTGTGTTTCAAGGTTCAGTTCTACTGCGTGATACCTTGGACAAGTGTTCCTCTTTTACTATAGCCCCAGGCCAACCAAAGCCTTGTGAGTGGATTTGGTTCAGATATCAGTTTTGTGCTATCCAACTAAAGTTTGGAAGCCTTCATTTTCTGGTGCTTTCTTTCTATAAGAGGGATACCCTCTTCACCTAATTGGGTCTCCTTGACAAAGGGTCTTGCAAACCATTTGGCACTCCTGTTGTTTTCCATGCAATGACTTCTTGTTGAAGGAAACCAGCAGGGATCATGAACCATCCAGGTTTTAACAAGACTGAAGAATGCTTTCTTCCTTTGTGGGTCTTGAAGTTCTGCTGATATTATGGAATCAATTTGATTGGAGAGCATGATATTCATTAACTACACCAAAACCATGTGCGCATGCACTCACACATACACAATAATATTCTATGTATATTCAGAGAGAATTAACGGTGATATCAGCTTACCTGAGCTAATGAAAATATAATGAGTCCTAAATGTGGTTTATAGATAACGAGGAACATCGTTATGGCAGCTTTAACAATGAGAAGCAGGCCTTCCATTAACACCTGTAGAAAGATATTTATCATTATCATCATCAACATCATTATCATCATGTTTATGTTTATTTTTTCATGCAAACATGGGTTGGAACGGTTGTCATAGTCCAAGGAACAGGGATCAGAATATAAATGGAATGGTAAAGGAAGGGAGAGAGAAAGGTGGTGGAAAGTGCTGGGGCATACCATCAAGGTATGGAGGGCACGATATAAGTGGGAGGGTATTGCCAAAGAAGCATAACAGTCAAGATTAGTGCAGTGACTGGTGAACATTAGGGTGTATAGAGGGGGTGGGGCAATACAGGATAGCAATGATACAGTGAGCAGGGTTGTGGGGACAGGATTGGGGAGTGAGAGATAAGCGTTGTGCATGAAGAAGAAATAGAAGGAAGAGAAGAGATGTAGTTTGGTTTGTTGGGGTAGGATGTGTGTGGAAGGTTTTATTGTTACGTGTGGGTGGAATACACAGAGCTTCTAGAACTGTTTTGCTGATGTGGGTGGATCATCTCAAGAACCTCATAGTGCCAGACATCTCAATCCATTGTCATTCCCTCCATGAGGCCCAACAACCTATATACATATATATATATATGTATGTATAGAGTGTTTGAAGTGGTGTACAAATCTTGTATATTGAGAATAAGAAGGCAGTCAGAATTTTGGCTAATTCTTTATTAGCGCTTTCATTGATTTATCAAACTTGTCAAAACACACAGACACACACACACACACACACACACCAGGACTTCTGTGTAAAAGTCTTGCTAACAATAGTAACATTGGTAACTAATGTAGCATCATTAATTTTCATGGCAGATGATGTTCCGATTCTACAGAGTTTATCATTGGCAACCTTTTACCATTTCACATTCCTGTCCTTTTCTAAGGGAGTCATTTTTAACAAGAAATTAAAACACAATATCAATAAAAATATCTCTGATAGAAAGGTGCTAATTACTTACCTTAAGTTTGACAAACATAAACGCTTGTGTAATCACCCAGAGAGGTTGAGCAATTACCTCAATGACTGTTGATGCAGCAAAGGCAAATACTCCTATACTGTAGTGAGGCACAATTAGGGGATCGGGTCTTTGAAGTAGGTGGAGCCATATTGCACCCAAGACAGTGCTAGCAATAGCAGCACAAGGAACACTGGAAGCAAGGTGATGGTAAGTATACATTTATTAACTACAAAATTGAAAATAAAGGACAATTCTTAAGACACGTGGAACTTCAGAAAAGTAATTTTAATTCTGAAATAATAAATAAAATTGCATTGATGGTTATTTTCGCTATTTTAGACTGAAATAATCTTTATTAGGATGAGAACTGACACACAAAGAAACTTGGAAGTAATGTAACAGTAAATATTGACTTGGTACGTACAAAATTTGAAAATATAGGGTAAATCTTAGGATGTGTTGTGGAACTTTAGAGAATTAATGTTTGTATTGGAACAAATTCTGATTAAAAACACTCAGAAAAAGAATAATAAATAGAATTACATCTAAGAATAAGAAGACCTGTTTAAAGCAAGAATTTACAATATAAGCCTTCTGTTCTAACCGATTCTGATCTAACCGATTCATTAGATTAGTAGAGAGAATGATTAGATACACATCGTCATTATGATTTTTAATGTTCACTTTTCCATGCTTGCATGGGTTGGACAGAATTTTCTGAAGCAAGTAGTTTCATAGCAATAAGGTGGTAAAGACGTTTATCTATTAAGAATAAAAACACACAAAATGGCAAGAGACAAAGAACCAAAGACATGGAGACAACTGCTGAGCCTTGCTTTGGAAACAGAAGCAGCAGTAGTAGTAGTAGTAGTAGTAGTAGTAGTAGTTTACTCACGTAAGCCACAACAAATTAATGACTTGTGTCCACGAAGTTTTCCCTGCATGACTCAAACAGGCTCGGTTGAACGCTTCCCGTGAAATAAATATACCAGTGCTGTACAGCAGAGTTAGTCTACAGGGGGAAAAGAAAAGAAACAAAACTTAAAACAACATAAGGAGGTCACATGACCAATTCAAACAGTACAAAAGCAATGATGATGATAATGGAGACATTAATTTTAACTCCCTTCCATCATTTAGATGTGGTGAGGGTGGTGTAGACTCTTCCACTGAACAGTAGCTTAGTGGGATAAATATGGATTCATGTCCAAAGAATTGAAGGAAAAGGAGTTTAGGGGATCCATCCTCATCAATTGATAATATATACACAATTACTCTTTTTTTATGATCTTAATATCACCTCAATGTCTTCAACACTTTATCTAAGTTATTTATGTGAACTATAATTACAATAAAAATAATGATTATTATTTTAACATTAAACCAAACTAGCCACTGTGCTATTAAAAATCTAAAAAATAAATCACAGGTCCCTTCTGCTTTCAGCACTTTTTTTATACAGATACACTCTCGAAGTGGTTGGCGTTAGGAAGGGCATCCAGCTGTAGAAACTCTGTCAGATCAGATTGGAGCCTGGTGCAGCCATCTGGTTCGCCAGTCCTCAGTCAAATTGTCCAACCCATGCTAGCATGGAAGGCGGACGTTAAACGATGATGATGATGATGATGATGATGTCATCTTCCAGACGCAACACCTGTTCCTACCTACACTATCCTCTCTTGATCAATATCTGATTTTGTTTATATAGATCACTTTCAAAGAAGCTTGTATCACGAAATTAGAGATGGCCACAATTGGATTCATATCAAAATAGTCAAACAACAAACAAAATATACAATGAGTCTTGCAAAATTTATAAATTATTACAAAATTATTAGAATTATCAAACTTTTTTTATTTATAGTTGAAACAAGTAACTAACCTGACATTGACGACGCCCAGCATGTCCCGAGAGATGTAGTGAAGAATGAAGGCATTCAATATAAATGTCAAAATCCTAGTGCTTAGCTGAGAAATAGACAAAGTGATGCAATTATTTTAAAGACATATTTGCATATTTAATAATGTCGTCTTTTACAAAAACTCAGCTGAGTGTATAGTCTTTCGGTATTGGTCTAACTTAGACAAGAAAGTTCTAGCATTCTAGACTTCATCATAATGGATTAATAATGTAGAAGAAACAGTTCTAGTTCCAAAATTATGGTAAAGATTTAGTGGACTGTTCCACTAAACAAAAATCATTCACCTACCAGTTGTCATAATTGTATGTCACCTTTTCTCTCTCTATCTCTCCCCAACCATTATAATACCCGAAACAGACTTCTGCATTCATTCTAGGGTCAACACTGGCGAGACGTCACTAAATATCGGTTTCAAATTTTGGCAGAAGCCCAGCAATTTCGGGGTGGATGGAGTGAAGTCGACTACATCGACCCCAGGGTTCAACTGGTAATTACTTTAACCCCCACGAAACTATCGAACTCAGAACGTGAAGACGGAGGAAATGTTGCTAAGCATTTCGCCCGGCGTGCTAACGGTTCTGCCAGCTCACCGCCTTTTAGGGACGTAACTGAATATTCTTTTCTACTCTAGACACAAGGCCCGAGATTTTGGGGGAGAGGGCGCCAGTCGATTAGATCCATCGCAGTACGCAACTAGTACTTATTTATCGACCCCGAAAGGATGAAAGGCAAAGCCGACCTCGGCGGAATTTGAATTCAGAACGTAACGGCAGACGAAATACTGCTAAGCATTTCATCCAGCGTGCTAACGTTTCTTATTTCTTTATTGCCCACAAGGAGCTAAACATAGAGGGGACAAACAAGGACACACAAATGGATTAAGTCGATTACATCAACTCCAGGGCGTAACTGGTACTTAATTTATCGACCCCGAAAGGATGAAAGGCAAAGTCGACCTCGGCGGAATTTGAACTCAGAACGTTGACGTTTCTGCCAGCTCACCGCCTTACGCAACTAAATATTGCGGGATATTTGATTCAAAACTCGGTCGTTTCTTCTACTTTACAGTGAAATTTATTTTAACCATTTAAAATGTCATATTTAGACACAACATCAACAACAAAATAACTTCAATTTTGTAAGTAAACTTCGAGAAAGCATAACTGTAATTTTAATGTAAACAAAAAGCAGCAGTTGTTACATTATAAAAACAAAATAACAGATACAAGTAAAACTAATAATTGAGTTCCTGGTCCCCAATCGGGGAATATATTCGTTAATTCTATAATCCATTGATATTAATTTAATTCCAAATATGCAAAGGATTAAGACAGTGCGCGTACATTCGTAAACACGTATGAAGTAAATTGGAACGAAACCGGTTCGCGAAGAAAGAAGTATCGTAAATAAAGTGATATTTAATACCTGAAGAATAATATTATAGGATGCGGCTTTAGCAGCCCCTGAGAGTAGATTTGAAGCTTTCATCTTTCTTTAAATATCAGTAGTTTTTGGTTAATATTGAAAAGTTTAAACGAGAAAAACACTCCGATAACTTCCATGTTGTTGGAAGATCGCTTAACACATAGTGTCAATATTAAAATTTTAACATATTTCTTTTTACAAAATTAAAAAAAGGAAAACAAAGAAATATAAAATTTAAAATATTTAATAGAAATTTAAATTTGTAAATAATTCTTCACTAGCCAGTACTTATATTTAGCCAACCTTTTCAGAGTACATAAGCGATGTTTCAATTAAGGAAGTACTTTACCCAGGGAAAACTTGTTTTGTTGTCGTTCTATTTAAATGGAAATTCTTTTTTTTTACGAAAGGCAAACATCATTTATTTATTAAATACAGTATTCATGGAACGAAACAAAAAAATTATTTCTTTAACTGTAGGCGTTAGCTTCGCTGTGTAATTAAATTCGCTAAGCAACAAGTTTTTTGGGTTCACTTGGATGTTTTTTTAAATGGCCTTTTGCAAAGTTTGTCTGTGAATAAATATTACAGCTAGCGCTGTTCTACGATTGCATATATACATTATAAATGTTATACACACCGCCGTTCTAATCTAATTCTGTTTTAAGTGCTGGGATATGCTCCAGCTATGCAAGTCATGCATGACCACTGGATTGAAGGGATCTCCTATTCTGACCATTTCCCATCCCGTTAAAAATAGCTTCGAACCTCCTTATCTGTCAGTTTTTTTGTAATTGGTGTCGCTAAAGACTGACCACATGGCTTAATGGATTTGGCCTCAGTCTAAAAATAAAAACCTTTTCAAAATTCTTAGTCAAATCGGCTTTGCCAATTGAACAAAATTATTCATTTTCTCTTTGATATTTAATGTTCGTTGTTACATTCCTGGACTTTTTTTTGATTTTTGATTATCTGACCCAAGTTGGAATTTCTCCCTTTTGACCAGGAAAAACCGGAATGTGTAATCTTTGTTCATGTATTAATCTTAGTTAAGCATGCTCTGCTATAAAAGAATGCAAGATATTTTTTCGACAATAAATGGACTGGGTGCATTTTTTATGAAATCGCCTAGAAGGGCTGATGTGGTTAGGTAACATAGTTTAAAAAAGATTCCCCAAAGCTGCAGGAACTGCATGGAACTAATCCTCATATCTTGTTCTTACTATAAAAGAAAATTGTAATAGAGGAGACATAGAAAGAAAATCATAGAGATGGTGTCTAGTTTTCACATTGTGGGACAGACAGACAGAATCTCCCTTTTATATATATAGATGTCATGTGTTGCTTTTTGTACTTGGTTTGCAAGATTCTTGATGTGAATTTGTGTGTTGAAACATTTTGTTGTTATAATTTCTGTTCCTTCTCTGGAACTTTCTGTTTCTTGTTGGTAGAGATCACCATTTTGTCACTATTGACATTTTTTTGGCCATCTTGAAACGTCTGAACCACTTCTACCCCTGTGTGTGGCTCATACACTTTCTGCAACTTTGCGTAAGCTTCTGAGCAAGTATCGCCATGACAACTTTCTCTGTCATGGTCAATGCAACAATTATGCTACTTCGAAGCACTGGTGTAAACAGCGGAAGTGAGCTAGAACGTTAAAATTTGGTGCACGTGCACAGCAGAGTTCAAGGTCAATCTGTGCCATGCAGCTTCACTCTGCATGCTTTAGCTTTGTTACTATGGCAAAAGTCTGGATACTTATTGTTCAGACTATATTCTATGTTGTACCATTTTTCTTTGATGCTCTTTCATTTGACTTAGGTATTTAAAATCTTTGTGGCATTTCTGATCTTTCTCATATCTTACAATGGATATCAATGTCTATGAGTTTTTTTTTTCAGATGTAACTCTGGGGGACAAAAAGGCAAATTTGGTGCTCGAATGTTGTTTTTCACGTGTCACTAGCACCTTTGGTCTAAACTATATTAAGAAAGTAATGTTTTAAATTGTCAAGAATAAGTTATAAAAATGCCAGTGTGGAACCTGAAATGAAAGAGAAAACTGCCAAAAAAGTAGCAGTAGATGAATTGAATGAGGTCAGTGAGAAATCAAAAGAGCAAATATGAGGCAAGCAATTTGATGCAGAAGTGGTCTAATTCCATTCACATTTTCAAGTCCACTTGTAAATCAGGCCTCAGGTACACTTGATGCCACCATGACAAACCAAGCATCAGATGGCCAGCTTGGCACTGCCTTGGAAAGTTTGGTTAAAGGAAAACAAAAAGATGGATGCTTGAGTCACATTCAAAGTTATTTCTTTGGATTAGTCGTGTCACATTCAAAGTTATTTCTTTGGATTAGTCGTGTCACATCAACGACACACAACCACCATCCTCTACCATCAAAATGACAGCATTTTACATCATTTGAAAAATGGTACTTAATAGATGCATCAAATATATACACTTCATATATTTGATATAGAATAATTGAATATTTTATTGAAAATACTTTGAAGGATTGGATCCAAAGAAAACAAAATATGAGGGAAATTTTTATATAAATTGTTTTAATATTTTACTGAGGTTAATAGAATAAAATTTCTTTATTTAAAGGTTACAGATTCCCCATCTGTTATTTTATTAAATTGCTGGTCAATCTGCATCATAAAAGTATCAGTAATTCACACACACACACACACAAGTTATTCATATTCATGATTTATACAAAGAATTACAAAGAAAGTCTGTGGAGTTTACTGCTCACAGTTGAGTTTGGTTTATATGTGGATAAAATCCCCAATGAAATCCCTTCAAAAGTGTTTATCCCTGGAAACAGTTGAACTCCTGTCCATTTTTATGAGTTCTACTGCTCAACCAGGAGATGGAAATATTATGTAAACAATAAATGTGAAAGTGCTGTTCCAAAATTGCAAGGCACAGTGTGTCAGAGAGAACGAAGATGGCGGTGGAGGGGGAACAAGCTCAACATGATTGTGTGTGTGTGTGTGTGTGAGAATCGTCATCATTTTAACATCCACTTTTCCACATTTGCATGGGTTAATGTGTGTGTGTGTGTGTGTGTGTGTATGTCTGTGTGTGTGTGTGTATCTATGGTGTTAAATACTTACGTCTGCATGCATATATGCATAGGAGTATATGTATACATAGTGAGGGCACATGACCTAGTGGTTAGGGTGTTGCACTTACAATTATGAGATCGTAGGTTCAGTTCCCGGGCTGGCCGAGGCATCGTGTTCTTGAACAAAACATTTCATCTCTCATTGCTCTGCATGACATAACACACCTGACATGTGGTATGTCGTGCATCCACCTGTACGAGCAATGTATACACAAGTCTAGGCTATGAGAACAATTTGCTTTGAAACCAGGTGGTTTTGTGTTCTACCTCACTGCCCAGTACCCTTGGGCAAGTGTCTTCTACTGTGCTAGTAACTGGAATTAGATGGAAACTGTATGGAAGCCCATTGTTTGTGTGTGTGTATATATATAATGGCTGACGACTAGCATCATGCTTGAAATTCAAGATTACCAACGAATTGGAATCAAACTGTTTTTATCCATATATATATATATATACACACACACATACATATGCATGTATATATAGTGTTTTTGTGCTTAGATATTCTTGGATATGAAAGGTGTTTGTTTTGATTATATTTCGAAATATGTGTGCTTGTACAGGTGAGATTGTAACATTGACTAATCAGGACTCACAAATACATTTAGTATATTTAGTACAATACAGTTTCAAACAAACATATCAACCCCTAAGTACACAAATCTGATTAAGTACCTGGCAAAATTACCTGACTGTTAGCAGCAATGTCAGACAAATCTCAATGAGATTTACCTGACAGTAATTAGAAAATGGTAGTCCACTGGTGGTGTAGTGGCCTTCATCAGTTGTAATTTACATAGAAATAAATCAAAGAATCCCTGCTTGAAACAACAATCTCTCTTTCATCTCATCACACATCAAACCTTTTCTTCAAGATTTAGTCTTTCTCACAAAGACAGGCGTTTGAGGTTTTTTTTGCCTCCTTTTTGTTCTGAATCATGCCTCACTTATGAATTCATTATCTTTCAAAACAGAAAATGTTACTTCACTTAGTTTCATTGGTTCATAAGTGAAATCATCACTCAACAATACGGCCAGTGTAGATCCTCGTTCTGATTTCAAATCTTTGAATTTCCGTATGGCATCATATTGCCTTTGGCTTGTGTCTATGCCTGTCGTAGGTACTCCAGGGGTCAATATATGGGAAAATGGGTAAACAGTCTCCAGGAAACTATCTATAAACATTTTCTTATGGGTGTTGCTGTCCCGTCGAGCTGTTCGACTCCTCTCTTTCTGCTTCTCAATCCAAGTGTCACGAAGTAATTGCATCATGTCAAATTGATCTGCAACCAAAGGGAAAGATGCCAAAACCGAACTCGATATCAGCTCCGTGTTATCTGAATCGATTCTGTCTCGTAGGAGAGCCTTTGCCAGAATGTTCCGGTACAATGCATAAAAATGCATCAGGCACACGTTACCAATGATGGTATGAGGTAAACTGTTTAAAACATCTTTCTGTTCTTTTTTGGGAGGGAAAACTTTGACCACTAATGTTGGCTTTTGGTGCCCAGTAAAAAGACTAAGAAAGGAATTCTCTTCAACTGCATTTGAAAACCTGGAATCAAGAGGAATACCTCTATCATAGGGAGTTCCACCATGAAGGGGCAATTCATAAGTACGGTTTGTCATGGTTTCTTCAGATAATAAAAGCTTAGTCCAACCACAACTGAATATTCCTTGTTCCTGGGTGTCTTGTTGGGTATATGACAGACACAGCTCAAACAGTAAATTTATCTGATTCCCTGAGTAATTTGTTCTCACAAAGAATTCTGTATGTAAACTGACATCCATATTATCGGAGACACGAGAAGAAAAATTCCAAGACTTTTGAGATTTATCAACTGATTGCACTTTGATTGTGTGTATGTTACTCAAGACATTTTTCCCATCAAAAATACAAACTCGTATGCATCGACACTGGACATCAATACCCGGACCTGTTTGTGGAATGTTCCGGCAAGACTGAATACTCACAATTTTTAAAATATTTACACTATAAGGACAAATTTGTTTGTCTGACGGAGAGTAAAACAAATCTGTATAGCTCATTGCTGTTTTACTCAAGGACGGATGAAGTGCTTTCTCCATGCGATACTCCGAGTTGGCAGCCCATAAACTACTCAGAGTAGAAGGTCGGAAACCAGATGGCACGGTACCTTTTGCTTGAAGAACATCAACAATGGATTGTTCTTGAATTGATTCTTTGATAGTTTGCCAAAGTTGTTTAGCAGAACGAGTTTTTGGTTTATCTCCTCCACTCTCCACTTTCACATCTTCATCTATATCTGAGTCTTCTTCCTCTTCATTTTCTTTCTCTTCTTCCTCAGAGTTATCATCACTGTCACTTTCTCCTTCGTCTTTTCTTGATTCTTCAGCGCTATCCTCTTCTTCCTCCTCCTCATCATCAGTAGGAGACCTCATCTGCAGATAGGTGCTGGGCACCAGGCCTTGAAAACCATCATTATTCTCAGCAAGCCACCAACCATTTCGATGGGCCTGCACTATTTTTAGAACTTCACCTTTCTTAAAACTCAGATCACTTGTCTCTTCTTTCTCATAATTTGATAATGCAATAAAATACTTCGTAGGAAGTTCCATTTCTTCATCAGACTCCTCCTCCTCCTCCTCCTCATCATCATCTTCCTCATTTGTAGAATCCTCTTTTTCCTCATCCACTTTACTCAGCTCCTCCTCTGCCTCTTCTTCATCAGACTCCTCCTCCACCTCTTCTTCATCTGACTCCTCCTCCTCCTCCTTCTTTCCTTCATCTTTCTCCTCCTTCTTTCCTTCATCTTCCTCTTCCAAGAGTTCCTTAGTTTTCGAAGGTAATTTCTCTTTATGATGAAGATTATGTTTCAAAACTGATTTCATGTCAGCGATTAACTTTGATTTCAAACCTTTCTTCTTCTGGTTGGTCACGGAACTTTCACTTTCTGTGGTTGTTGCTGCTGCTGCTTGTCCCTCGTGAGGATCTGGCGTGGGAACAACTTGAGTGGGGCTTTTCTCAGATTTCGATTTCTGATTCAAAATTTTCGACTTGGATTTCGAAGAAGAATGGCTACTTTTAAAAGACTTTACCTTACCAACATCTTCATCCTCTGTAACTGCAACGCTAGTACTACTAGCTGGGCCACTCGTGCTAGCAGTGGCACTAGTACTAGCTGCGCCCTCTTCTTCCTCTTCGTCATTATCATCCTCTTCATTGTCACCATCGTCTTCATCGTCGTCGTCATCATCATTGCTTTCATCACACTCGTCCACATTTTCAGATATATCTTCGTTTATTTCTTTTTCAGAATCTCCTGCAATACTTTTCCCGGAAATGGTGCTTCCAGACTGGGAATCTCTCTTACTACTGTTATTATTGTTTTCTTTCTTCGATCGATTTTGCTTCTCAGAAATCTCCTTTTGCTTTTTCTTTGTCGTGATGCGTTTCGCTGCCGCCTTTTCCCCCGTATCTCTATCCTTGGTACTTTCAACTTTTCTGCTAACTTCGCTTTCTTCTGGTGTTGTTTGTTGAACAATAACATCGTAAGTATCTGATACTAGTTTCTGTTGGGTGGCCACTTTTTTTAGAAGGCTCTTTTTCTTGGAATCGAAATTCTTCTGTTGCTTCGGATCTTTATTTTCAAGTAAATTAATTTCCTTCGTTAAACTTTCCAGCTCGTTCGCTAAACTTTTACATTCTTCGCTTAACGCCGAAACATTTTCCGACTCCTTGACGTCCGGATTCAACTTCTTAAACTTTTTAAACTTCTTTAGAAACAAATCTGTATCTTTTTTTAATTTATCATACGAATTCGATAAAGTCTGAAGCGCAACTGGTGTCTTGCCCAACATTATTACGCCTGTGTATGTAGAAGTTGGGCGCAAGTTTGTGTACGAATATATGAATGAATAAACGTGGATGCTCGCGCCAATGTATGTCTTTATATGTCTGTGTGTGTGTGTATCTATCTATATATATGTGTGTGTGTGGATCTATCTGTTCGTATTAACATTCTTTACAAAAACTCGAACAAAGTTTACACGTTGTTAAGGCGAAGCGTTATTAACAACGCGCCACCTACAGGAAAGAAAGCAAACCGAAAAGAATAAAAGGAGGAGGTAAGGCCGAGTGGAAAATAAAACGTTAAATCAAAGGGAGGTAATTTGGTTAATTATTTTCGCCCTTTTAAAAAATGCGTCTGGAATGGAAGTGACAAATAATAGATTAAAAAGGGGCGGTCTTCGAGTTTACGCGTTCACTTTCTCAAGTTAACATGTAGCTTCTCTCCTTTGTTTGGTTGTTGGTGAAAATGGAGAATGTGTGCGTGTGTGTGTGTATGTATGTATGTACAGTATATATATATATATATATATATATATGGTGGTGGTTGTCTACTCCTTAAACAGAGTTTGACCACCTCCTGCACCTACATCTTAGCCCTTTCATGGCGTCTGATGTGGCTTTTTAAACCAGACAGTGTTTTGAAAAAACACCCACACAGATTGCACCTCTGATTTGCACTACCAATACCTGCAAGTAAGTTCTGCTCATTGTGGATCCTAACATGTCTTTTAAGACCCCCATTGGATTTGCAAACCCTCTGGCATACACCACATTCAAACGTGTGCACAGACATATAATCAGAATAGCTGGGTGAGGTTTGTTTTCCATGGGTTCGCAGGTGAGATTTGAGGCCAGCCAAGGACAGACATGGTCTGTCACAGACTGTGCACACAAAAAGGTCCTTGTCATTCACCTTCTCAGTCTTCACCGTTTTCCTTAAATGTCTCTTGAGCCCTGCTTGCATCATCCTGGCCTCTTCAAATGCTTTCACTCCACTCCACACCCTTGTTCGCCATCCAACTCGATCTGAAGCGAGGACTTCTATATCTTTTGGATCCATTCCAATATATATATATATATAAGGTTTTTAAACTTTTAAATTTTCATATTCAAAAGAGACAGAGACTTCAAATTCGATATATCGATTTATTCACCACTCTATGTTAACATTTCTGTGCCAAACTTATCCAGTGACTGGTCCATTGGATTTAGACATTTGGCACTTCTTCAGGAGTGGTTACCTTTCGAAGAAAACACGAAAAAACACATACATAACTATTATTAAGTCTTTAGAATCTCGTTAGCTTTCGTCTTTGTTATTATAAGGTAACCACTCCTGAAGAAGTGCCAAATGTCTAAATCCAATGGACCAGTCACTGGATAAGTTTGGCACAGAAATGTTAACATAGAGTGGTGAATAAATCGATATATCGAATTTGAAGTCTCTGTCTCTTTTGAATATGAAAATTTTAAAGTTTAAAAACCTTATAATATAAATATAAACTGTGAGAACGACCCTTAAGGAACCTAGTTAATGATCCCCTAAGGTAAGTTCTTATGCTATATTGGTAACGATTGCTACAACCCCTGGGAATATATATATATATATATATATGTATATATATATATATATATATATCTATGGAGAAACGATGAATTTTTTCATTACGAAATTTTTCGTTATTTTTTCATTATGAGGTTTTTTCACGCTGACTACTTCATAGATTCTTATAAAGAATTTATCCTATATTATATTATAAATAATTAGAATATACACACACACACACACACACACACACACACACACACACATATATATATATAAATATATACACGTTTATATAATCGTTTTGCAAGATTCTTGATGTGAAATCGTGTGTTGAAACAGATATTGTTGTATTTGGGGATGGTCATGTTGCCAGTTTACCCAATAAAAACACACGCACTATATATTTGGTGTTAATTTGCTTCAGCTTTATATTGCATTAATCGTATTTTGGCCAGAGTTCTTTCGTCACACTTCTGTGACCTCATCAGTGGTCCTTTGCTTTCTTCTTTCCTATTTGTGTATCTTTCCTTACGGAACGGCATCTCTCCCCTCCTCTCTTTGAACTTTAATCCCATCTGGTTTTTAATTGCCTTTATTTACGTTGTCTTGGGTTCAATTCTTGCTGTTCACACTTCAAATCTTAGTGTAATAAAACGAATAATATAAAAATATAAATATAATTACCTACACTTTATCTCTAGTCTTTGACAAGGAATCAGTGGAGCAAAACGATTTAGAATTCCAAATGCCAGTTTCAAACAGATGCAAGGGAAGTAACTGAAATTCTTTAACAGTAACATCCCTTAAATAAATGGGATGTGTGTGTGTGTGTGTGTGTGTGTGTGTGTGTCCGATCGATCTTTTAAAGAAGCTTATCCAGATTTAAATATCTGGATATAAATACAACTATTTCCATTACTTCTGCATAAGTTTTCTATCATTATTAACACACACACACACACACACACACACACACACACACACACACATATCATCATTCTCATTTGACATCCGTCCTTCATAAGGGTACAGGATAGATTGTTCATTGCTGTCAGTGGCTGGTAGTGCAGAGGGGAACAGAAGAGACAGAGCTCAGTGAGGGAGTAATGAAAGGGAATGAGTAATGTGAGAGGGAGAACGAATGATAAGGAGCTCCGACAAACGCACATACGATGTGGGTCTAGTTGAATAGACTCCCTCTGTCACATTCATTCTCTCCACCCAACAGCCTCTCATAGTAGCCCTTCCATTATCCCTTTGTGTCGTGAGAGTTGTTACCATTCCACAAACACTTCTAACCAACAACATCTCACATTGTTCCAGTTCCCTGATGACCAATCATAAACATCTTTTTTCTGTATGCCTGAAGTATTTCTCAGAACATGCAAACTTCTTCCTTTATTTCTCTCCCTTTGATAGGTATCGGTATGTCTGATATTTTTCTTCTCTTCA